>NC_132885.1:15418469-15505969 GCF_030463535.1 Salminus brasiliensis | reverse complement strand
TTGTGTGCCTGAGCTGCAGCATGTGCTGATTAATGAAGCAGCATTCACCTCAACAGGCCTGGATATGTTTATACAACCTTATTCTTCACCAATGAAAATGATTTATGAGCATTAAATTCTCTCACAGTGTTAAATGCAGTTCAGCAACCTGAGAACACATGCTGACATTATAAAATGATAATAACCCCTTAAATTTCACAGATACACACAGCAATGAAACATACATGACAGTCACAGCCTCTCACTAATTCCAGAAGCCCCCAATAAAAACTGAGAAGTAAACCATGAACAATGTGCATCTACTGCAGTGATGCATTAGACTGTTTTTTTTTAATTATATTATTATTGTTGTTGTTAATAAGAGTTATGGGTATTTATGTCTGGGATATATCATTAAATTATTCATTCTGATTATTAATCACTACTTTATTTCACCTAGTAACATGTTTGCATTTTGAAAGAACCATCAGTTTTGTAACACACTTATTTAGATCATGTTTTTGTGTCCAAGAATTTCGTTTCTTAAATATATTAATTAAAATTAATTTAGAAAGTGGAGTTATGACATAACTTAATTTTTGGAGGTGGCCCACACCCCAAACTTGGCCACATTCACACTCCATCACCACGCTGAACAACTTTGCACCCTCCGCCTCCCCATCTCCTCCTCTTTTCACCTTTTCTCATATCTAGCAGGGGGGCTTGAGCTTCATTCACCTAGAAGCAGCACTGAACTCCAGCCCCAAAGCCCTCTCAGTTTGCCTACTCATTTCCATCATTAAAGGTGTGGGAAGCACTAGCAAATAATAGCTTATTAAATAATATAACTAGTTTTAGTTCAAATAAAATACCAAAAATGGCAACTGTGAACTATTAACTCTGTTAACTGCATGAAATAATATAAATACAGGAGTGTCCCACACACATTAAAGGAACCCACAATTATAGAGGTGATACATTTGACACAGAACTACAGAATATCATCATGTATACTCAAACTTTTCTCAAACTGTACTTAATGTACTTGTACACTTTATTCATCTTACCAAAAAGTGTAGTCGTATTTACACAAAGTGTACTTGTAAGTACTGTTAAAGCACTTATTGTACAATTATAGATATTTAAAGTACTTATATCTACCCGTTAGGTAGTCATATGTACTCATTGTGTACTCATTTACTCGGCCATGCTTTTAAAATATAATTAAATTCACCAAGTATACAAATATGTCCTCAGGCTGTACTCATGTTTACCCAAAGTTTACTTGGTATAGTTTTACCCATATTTATCTACACTCATAGTCCTAACCTACAGAAGGGAATAAACAGAAAGCATCTTACAAAATATTATCTGTTTCTTTTTACTCAAATTGTACTTATAATTACTTACAGATATATTTACTAAACCTTATATACTCAAAATGTTCATGTACCCTCGCGTTGCTGTGCTCATGTAATCAAACTGTTTTATATGCACTGTATGGACAAATGTATTGGGACAGGTGCTCATTTACTGGTTTGTCCTAAATCAGGGGTGTTGAAAAAAATACTTGATCCTGCTTTTGTTGGAGTAACTGTATCTACTGTCCAGTGAGGGCTTTCTACTTGATTTTGGAGCACTGCTGTGAGGATTTGATTGCATTCAACAACAAGAGCATTAGTGAGGTCAGCTACCTCATCCCCAACTCCCAGACTTATCCCAAAAGTATTGAATGTAGCACCATCCATCCAGGGAACACAGGGTGGGGGTCATATATTGTATATTTGGATATATAGTGTACATATAAACTACTCCTCTGCACCAAAACTGTACTCAAATGCGCTCAAGCTACTCCTATGTGCTCAGACTGTGCTCATATGCACTCACACTCTACACTTACATACCCAGACTGTACTTGTACATGTGCTCAAACTGTTCTAGTACTCATTAGTGCTGGGTACCTCCAGCGCACGTGCACGGGGCTCGCGCCTGTTTCGACGTCATCGTCCCCACTCCGCCAGTGAACGACCGGAAGCTCGTGGCTTTTCTCTCAGGCGCCCCTCGGTGTGGAGATCACGGTGCACAGGGAGTGCTTTTCTCTCCTGGTGTATGTGTGTGTACGAGTGTGTGTGGGAGAGTGTGCTCTCGAAAACACCCAGGAATTTACTCTGCACGAGCCCAGCCCGTGTTTTCCCTCCCTTTCCCCTGTTTGCTGTGGAGGCTGAGGATAAAGTGCGACTTTAAGGCGTGTTTGGGCAACAAACTACCTGACCCGGAGAAGGATGAGGATGGTGAGTGTCCAAAGTAGGGATGGGTTGTACCAAAAAGGCTGAATGTATTTTTTCTTTCTAAAAAAGGAAAAGAAAACAACTTAAAGCTTAATATTTACAATACATAACATTATAAACAGTAGTATTACGGTAAATTCTGATATTTAATATTGAGATGACCCCAAAAATCATCTCAGAAGGAGAGCTAATGAGACTGACGTATATGTTTGATTTGCATGCTTGAAGCAATATTTATTTAAGTCTGATAATAATTAGTCTAATAAAAATAAACTGAAATGCATGTTTTTAAAAGGATGTTAAAAGAAGAAAAATAATAATTTAACAAATTAATAAAATAAAGTAACATAAAAAGAAAAAATACATATATACCGATGCATCATTGTTCTCCTATAATCAAAAAAGGTACAAAGATATTATATACTTGTGATAAGTGGATTGAAGTTCATATTTAAATAGAAATGATGTTCAGTAATCAGTCGAGTAGTCTGTGGATCTTATTCTGAATGTCTTATAGATTTGTTTTCTATTAACAGAAATATTATATAAAGTCAAGTAACGTCTGTCTGGTAATTAAAGTTTTCTTTTGACATGATTTTATCGTTCAGATATTGGTTTGTATTTGTATGTATGCAGTCTCATGTAGGCTGTAATGTCTAGTCTGTTTCTCTCTGTTTGCTCTGATTTCTCTTTATGCGTACCGGACATTTGTGGACAAGCCAGAGCAGCTGGTGTTGCATTTAATTGGCATTCACTCACAATGTAAAGCCTAAGCATATGACTTGTTGCTCTTGTGCTTGTACAAAACCTTACAGGTTAAAATAATAGAAAAGCTAGTCGATGCTCAACGTCATGTTTCTTTTATGAAATTATTTCAGAAATAGACCTGCCAACAGCCTCTAAACCGGTTCATGCCCTACAGGTTATTCCCTTTTCCAGTGATTGATTCTCTTATTATCCATGAACACAGAAGCTGGGTGATGTAAGCAGAGTGTAGGGCGGTTTCATCATGTTGGGTTCAGGCCTGTGAGGACCTGAGCTGAGCTAATTTCTCTAATTATGTCTAAAACAGCCCAGTAATTTTCGTTGCGCAAATAAAATTCCAAAACCCTGCAGTGGTGACCAGTCTACCAGTGGGTTTGTGCATACCTTCAGCAGGTTCTGGACTGAGCTTGGATGTTTGATTTAGCAGTAAGCATAACAGTAGTTTTCTAACTGACATAAAATTGAGACAAAATCAGTTTGTCTGTATTTTACCTGTAAATGTATTGATGGATCACAACAGGTGTCATGTACAGTATATTCAACAACAAGTGCCAAGAAGAGCATGGCTTATCTACATGTGTGTGGAGAAATCTCAGTGATGCTGCATTGCTGGGTTTGGTCTTTAGTCTGGGTCTGGGCATTTAGCAGGTGTATGAGCTTGGCCTAGTCTACATGTTGTGTGTAAAGCCTGTATCCAGCCTGAGACCAGTCTGCTCACTCATTTATTTCCTTGCAGAATGAGTAAGGTGGCTGACCTTTTGGGTTTTCTCTGCAACTGGGCGTTTCTCCTGTAAGTGAAGGAATATGACTTATAGCTTTCGAGACTGTATATGAGTGTAATAGTGGGTGAGAGACAAAGGGGCTGGGGTGGGGGGTTGGGAGTGCTGGGTGAAGGTATGAGTTAGCAGTACACCTAGGATAAACTTGATGTGGTTTAAAGTGTTAATATCTAATAGAAATTGTGCATTTACATACATCTGTTCTATTCTATTGTAAAATTGCTGTCTGTTAAGAGACAAATAAATATATATATAAGTGGTTAGATCCATTATCGAATGCAGTGAGTGTTTCAGGGATTTGCTGCCAAGTGCTCTATTAGTGGTTTTCAGTTTCACTCCAGGAAATGTCTGTACTTATGAGGCTTCTTGGTTCTAGAGACAGTGAGAAAATACTGATTGTGTGTGTGTGTGTGTCTGTGTGTGTGTGTGTGTGTGTAGGGTATTTTATGTTTCATTTATGAAGGAGAAACCTTTTGTGGTCAGGGCTTCAGGACCACGGACAGCACCACTCAGACATACTGTTCATTGCTTCAATTTATTGTTTGTGTGTGTCTTTTTATGTGCATGGGTGTGTATGTATGTGAGAGAGAGAGCGAGATCTAGGAAAATTGTAAACCATTGGCTCATTTGCATGCCTTGCTATGATTTAAGACCAGATCACAAATCAGCATTTTAGAAGTGTGTTAAGGAAGGATTCCTTATTCTCCAATATCTAGTCATCTAGGTTGCTTTGATTAGGAAGTGTGGATACCTTGAGACCTCCAGCCATTGCTATACACTGTATGGAGGAAAGTATTGGGACACCTGCTCAATCATTGTTTATCAAGTGTATTAAAACAGTGTTTATCCTGCTTTTGTTGGAGTAACTGTCTCTACTGTTCAGGAAAGGATTTGATTGCATTCAGTGACAAGTCCATTAGTAAGGTCAGGATGTTGAATAATCACCACCCCACCTCATCCCCAACTCCCCCCAAAGTGTTAAATGGAGCGACATTATTCCAGAGAACACAGTTCCACATCTCAGTGCTGGGGGGCTTTATACCCCTCCAGCCCACACCTGGCATTAGGCATGGTGCCAATAGGTTCATGTTTATCCGCTTTCAGTAAGTCCTTTTCTATTGGCAGTATTTCTCTACAGGGACTAGACAAGCGTTTTGTCTGCATTTGCAAATCTGTGTCAGCAATGGGTGCAACTTAAAATAGTTGACTGTATTCATTAGAAGGGGTGTCCACAAACATTTGGACATATTGTGTGTCAGTGACCCCAGTAGAAGTTCTGCAGTAACACATCAGTATTGGAACAGAACTTAGTTATTCTCTTCCTTATGAATGTTTGGTCTGAAATCATCAGTCTGAAATAAACTTTAGGGGTGTGATTAATCTTTGTCGCCAATGTAACAAAACACAATGTCAAAAATAAGTGATAATGATCCAAAACATTGCTGAGTAAAACCTAGATTGTTTTGTTCACAAATATACGTATTTCTGCTTGGAAGCAAAATGAGTATCTCTTGGGAAAATAACTAGTCAGTAATTACCTCTGTATATTATGTACCAGTATTTCTTTAAACTGTGCAGTGCTTTGGGTGCTGTGTTATGTATAAAGAATAAATGTTTGAATTATTATTTGTTTAAAAAAAAAAAGCAACAGGTTATTGTGTATTGTTTTTCATTGTAGATAATAATGTTTGTAACAGCGCTCTTAAATGAGTTGTACACTAAAGCAGTATTTCAGCTTGATCAGTAGCTGGACAGTATGTGCATGTATGAGCTTGTACATAATTGTGTGTCAAACTTATTATTAGAAGTTCGGAAGTTTTAAAGCGGCACAATTAATAAAACTTTAAAGTTTGACTGAGTATGTAAAGAGTTTAAAAACAGAGGTAAAAAAGCACATTACTTCCACACTGAAGTTATAAGTGCTGCTTTCTGCAGGAGTCGTGGCAGCCATTCAAAACAGATCATGCCATATCAGTCATACCATCACAAGTACCATTTTATATTATAATATTATGTGTAGTGACCATTGCCTTCATCAGGGAACACCAATATATTTTTTACAGCTAAGCAAATCCTCACAGTACAGCTGCTGTGGTTTCCATTCAGAAATTCCATGCAGCACCACAAATGTCAGCTAACGCCCATTTGTTAATTCTGTGCTGTGGGGAAAATTGCAAAATTCCAGTGAGTTACACTGAGGTCATATTTCACTTTCCAGCTGCATTTTGCCCTTTTGGCATAATCCCACTAGAAGAAATACGGCCTAAGACCATACACTTGCACAGGGTGTTAGCTGCCTTAATTTAGCATTAGTATAACTTGATAGTTACGTTATTATTATAGTTAGAGAACTGGTTGATGCTCCTATTCAAACATGATGATAACAACATGATTGTGTCTACAGTAGAATTTTACTAACAGATCCTCACCAGGCTTCTTCTCCCAGTTTACTTTAAATATGTGGCCTGTTTAAAGGAGGTTTTTGATTTGAGTAGTTTATGTGGTTGTTTTGTTCAGATCTGTGTGATCTAAAATGAAGAAAGTATGTAAATAAATAATCAGAAATTTATTTAAACTTTGTCTGTCAAATCTAATGCTAATGTCACAATATGTTCAGTGGATGTTCATTAGTTTCTGCATTGGTATCTACAATAATGCTAAGTAATGTAACATTAATATCTACTTTTAGTTCAGATTCAGTGAGATTTTTTTATATATATAAAAAAAATCTTAAACTCATGACACTTCTGGTTCCTCTTTGTTTCTCTTTGGCACTATTCAGCTAGGCTAATGTTACCTTGGGATTTTGCAATTGATTTCTGAGTGCTCGTGACATGCTCTGGGCACATGTGCTTTACTGATGCTGACACACTAGTTCAGGATTACCAGGAATGTTCAATTTTTTCTCTCATTTTCTTGGTATTTTTGCCCACTTCTCTCTTCTCTCTGGAACTGTGTGGAAATACTCGAAGAACTCGATTAACTACATTGTAAATGCCACTTAGAGCAGTATGTGGGTTTCATTCTGTAAGTCTATTGCATCTATTAGAACTGTAGTGTTTTTTGCCTTGTTTTGGCTGTAAACCTTTAGAGTAGACCTGCAGAATGTATAGATGTTGCCATGACTTAACTGGATGAATATGCACCTTTGCAGTATTTTGATAGGAGAGACAGTGAAGAAATGGCTGTGTTCCTAATTGACCTTTAAAAACGAATGGGTATCTTAAAGGCTGCCTGGGGTAACACAATGTGACTGTTATTGTAATTATGATAAATTATGTCCCACTACACTTTTCATTGTGTAAATAAGAGTTGGTGTTTTATATGTTATGTGATTAAATGTATTGGTTCTATGAAGCTTAAATTACTACAAAGATGAATTATTATATCTTATTATTCTGCCTTAGCATGAACCACACTGATGTTCCTTTTATGGTGAGCTTGTGGAAAATGTTATTCATTGGCTCATCATCACAATGGCTGACGAATGCAGCACAGTTTAGTCTAGCCTAGACTAGCATAGTACTGTAACATTGAGACACAAGTATTCCTGAGTCTTACCTAACAGTGTTGATGTCCTCTTTGTACTTTACAGTGTGTGGTCCTCTTTGTGTACTAATTGGTGTGCGGTTAGCTAGGTGGGATGGGTTAGTTTCCTCTGACTGCCGCTGTATTCCCCTGAGATAGCTCTTACGTCGAGCCTTTAAGGGCATTTCCTAGAGAGCTGGGTGTATGTGAATTTTGGGGCAGCACACGTGAGTAATGACTGTAAAGAATTTAACAGTTTAGGGGTTTGTTTAGACCAATTTCATCAGTATTCATAGCTCTTGACATTTTTTTAATGTGGCTAATACTGGTGCATTTTGTAATACTGGTGCAAAGTATGAACTTTTAAAACTTGAGAAGAACAAAATGTTTATTGCACTGCATTAAATATTTATTTCAGCAAACTAAAATAATTACATAATATTGTAAAGGAAGTAAAAATATATATGTTTATACATCGACTAATCCTAGTTCTGCATTTTAACCACATTTTTATCATGTAGAAATTCAATCTTCACTAATTTTGTGTAATTAAGTTTTGTCTTTTTTTTAAATATTATTTTGCATCTGTAGCGGCTTCTTGTGCAGGGGGCTAGCGATTCACTCTGAAGGTACAGGATGCGAAGATGGCACAGATGCTTGCACCACCAGGACCAGACAGCTTCTGCCCATTTACACGTGAGTCGCTTCAGGCCATCGAGAAGCGTATCGCAGAGGAGAATGCCAAGAATAATAAAAAAGAGCAGGAAAGGAATACTGATGATGAGGATGAACCAACACCAAACAGAGACCTGGAAGCAGGAAAGAAACTTCCACTCATATATGGGGACATTCCCAATGGATTGGTGTCCACACCACTGGAGGATATGGACCCATTTTACTGCAATCAGAAAGTAAGTTTTGATTTGTTCTGCGTAATTCAAGTGTTGTTAGACTGTCAATCTATAATTGATTATTCATGCAGTGACTTGTAATAGTGGCTTGTAATAATGAGCTGTCAATTTGCATAATGCACAAACTTCAGATGATTAACATGATTACTAAAGGTGAAAAAAACAGCTTACAATGCATTCACTAACTCAAACTTTTTTTTTTAATCTAAAACACATTAATGTGGCTTTCAGACCACAAAGCAGCTTTACACAATCAGTGATTAATAAAAGACAGAAAAAAAGAAAAATAAAGCAAGCCAAAGGTAACAGTGACAAGGAAAAACTTGCTCAGAGCTGGAGGAAGAAACCTTGGAAGGAACCAAGACTCACAAGGGTGACCCATCCTCCTCTGGTCAGAACTATTAGATAAAAGTTATCAAACCATCTATACTGTTGAACTGTTCTGGTGTGCAACATTTTCATGATCATAATATAATAATCATGGAGTTGTATAACTTAATATAGTCATGGCAGTGATGGTAAGAGTAATGACAAGTAATTATAGATAATAGTGGTAATATTAATAGTAGCAGATAGTTAAGAGTCCATTTAGATTTTAACATGGTCATTAGGCAGGTAGCAGTGGTAAGAGGGTGTGCTGCTGGTCTGGCATGGGTGATGGTGGGGGGGTGTTTCTGCTGGCCGGACTGGTAGGTGGCAGCTGGTCTGACGCAGATAGAGGGGACCTTAGCGGGCAATCTTCCAGCAGGTCGGGCTGGGTGACCATTTACTCTGAGAAGGTAGAGAGAAAAGAGAAAGAGACAGAGTTAGTTCTGAATGGATTCATAGAGAGCAGAGAATGTTGGGCAGTATCAGAGTGTGTCTGAAGACTCCGGCAGGTCTGACTATAACAACCTAATTAAAAGGAGAGAGCCAGAAGGTAACACAGACACGGGAGCACCCTGAAACACTAGCTTCCATCTGCTCCACCGTCCACAAACCTGAGTGACCGCATGCAAGCAGCGAATCAGCAGGTCATATTACATTTTCTGTGCTCTATTTTCTATTTTCTATTTACATTCCAAATTTTTTTTATGACTGAAAAAGGCAACCTAAACCATAAGGATCTTAAAATCTATACATTCGTGCCAGTTAGGTGTTTAAGTTAGGTTAACAAATAAATAAATATTATATATAATAATAAATAAATAATAAATAAATAATAAATATAAATTAAATTAATGTCAAACCCATGCTCAAATTATATAGTATTACACATTTTATAACAAGTATATTTTTTATATAAAACCTATTTTTCTTACCTACCTATACAAATAATTTACTGACACATTAAGTGACATAATCTAGAGCAAGTGACAGTAGTTATGTCTTCAGAGGAGATTAGGTTGAAAGTTGGTAAATTCTGCTCTAGTTAAGATAGATAATCTTAATAATTGGTTGTTAGCTCTGCTGAACTGGTCGTACTATGCTGCAGATGAGAAATGATTCATATTAAATTTCTAAACTGCGACTTTGAGGGCTGAATGAGTTGCTCATTGTGGCTTATAGCTTGCTGACCAGGATTTCAGGCTTTGTTAGAAAACGGTATAGTTTGTGCAGGGTCAATAGTGAAGCACATGTAGCACAAAAGTCTGACATGTTGTATTGGAAATGATCATAGCTGTGTATTAGCTTTCTGTTTGTTTTTTTGTCTTTTTCCTTTATTTAGACCTTTATAGTATTGAACAGAGGGAAGACCATCTTCAGATTCAACGCCACTCCTGCCTTGTATATCTTAAGCCCCTTCAACCTTATTAGAAGAATATCAATAAAGATTTTGGTACATTCATATCCTTTTCATATATGGCTAAAACCTTTTTTAAGAGTAGTTATAAAGAGTGTATAGTTGTTATTGGCTGTCAAATGATATAAAATATTTTATTGTGTAGTCAATAACAATGAATCTTTTATCCACATTTCATTTTCATTTCAAAAGCAGTGCACATATATGTAAGAGTTAACACAATTATAAATCAATCAATCTTTTAACCCCTAAATTGGAAAATAATATGGTAGTACTTTATTTTGGTGGTTTATTGGTTTTGTTTTATTGATTGATTTCAGCTTTTTTATGATTATTTAAGATTGACTTAGATATCTATGATTAAATTAAAATGATTAAATGAAATAGATTCTATTTAAACCCTTAACCTTAACTTTGGCCCTAAACCTAACCTATAGTTAAATAAGTTATATACGTTTATTAACAATTTGAGCATAAAGGGGCATTAAAAAACATCAGAATACATTCATTACTTTGAATAATTCTGTATTTGGAAATATTTACTACTCACATGAACAACTCCAATTAACAAATTCTGAAGCAGCCGGTAGTGCTTTAAAGTGATTACTTACATTACATTACATTAGTGGAATTAATTAGTTATTGCATTAATGTTCTTATTAACATGTTAACTTTGCCAGCCCTAGTTCTTATACAATATTCTGAACTGCTGTAAATAGAAACAGTTTTTTTTTACATTGCATTACTGTTGAAACCCCTTGCAAAATTACTTGTGAGTACTTGTGAGTTTTCTAAGCTGGAGGCTTCATACTTTCCATGCAATAGGTGCAAATATTGTTTCCAACTGTGTTTGAATCATTATGTCAGGTTTTCCTTGACAGCCACTATCACATTGTTCAACATGGTGATAATGTTCACTATCCTTACTAACTGTGCATTTATGACCATGCATGAATCCCCAGATTGGGCCAAGAATGTAGAGTAAGTCCTTTTCTATATTCACAGTTAAACATGCAGTTAATTAATACAGTTGAACGATTGAGTGATTCTTATGAAATGCTGTAGTCTTTTTGCCCTGGTTGACATGTTGTGGTTTAACAGGTACACATTTACGGGGATATACACATTTGAATCCCTAATAAAAATCCTAGCCAGGGGCTTTTGTGTAGGGAAATTCACCTTCCTCAGAGACCCATGGAACTGGCTGGACTTCAGTGTTATAGTGATGGCGTAAGTACAGAGCATGTATTACATATCGTCAGTGTCACACAAAATCCTTGTATCTCTAAAACAACAACTTTACTGGAGAAGGAAAAAAACGTCCAATGGAAGGCAGTGTAAAACTACTACTAGTGTAAACAGTTTTAAACTACTACTACTACCTACTCCAGGCCATTTTGGAGCACCTGACACAATGTAAAGATCAACTTTCAGATAATATCATTGTCATATCAAAAGCTTTGTAATTCTGTAAATACCAGTTGTTCTTTTCATTGTAGGAACAGTTCATGTAAGAAAAATAGAAATTCCAGAAATAGGCGACTTTGTTTTGACAGTGATGATCCATTCAAAAATGAAATGTCAAGTTGACACTCTGCCTCATTTGCAAACTGTTAAAATGATAAATCACTGTACTTCTTTTTGAACACTTGTTTTGAGAATGATCAATACTGGTGAATATTCCACTAGCAGTCAACAGCTTTGCGTAAGTCCATAATGCACAGTTGATTTGGCACACAAGCCCTAAAGCTGAGCCAAATATTATCTTATTGATTAAGTCTATCATTAAGTAGGGTATTTATCATTAAGTGCCTGCCTTACATGAGCAACATATACTTTGCTACAGGCCAAAGGATAGCCCTGGAAATCTATTATATGATGTGTCCTCTGTTACAACTGTAAAAATGCTTCAGTTGGAGTTGGGGATTAAAATTCTTAGTTTAAACTTGGCACCCCTTGTTACTGTGCATTTGATCCTACAGAATTGTAACAGAGTTTGTAAAGCTAGGCAGTGTGTCAGCTCTCTGCATGTTTAGAGTACTGAGCATGTTTAGGGTACTATTTCTGAACTTTTAGAACTATTTCTGTAATCTCAGGTACGCTATATATATATATATATAGGTATGTTTGTATGACCTCCTCTCCCTTCTTCACTCCACCCCCCTTTACAGATATGTGACAGAGTTTGTGAATCTGGGTAATGTGTCCGCTTTAAGGACCTTCCGGGTTCTCAGAGCCCTGAAAACTATATCAGTCATCCCAGGTAAGATCTAGAGGCAAATGTCAAGAGGTGTCACTCTTTTTGTGCCATCCACATTCAAAATGTATTGTCTTAAATTTATTTGATTAAGGCATGTTCATCATTTCTACATGAATAAAATGTTCACTTATCACTTTCAAATTCTAATTTTAAACTAGTCATACCTTGTCATTTTGCCTTCTGTTTTCTGCCATTTCATTTCTCTTTCAGTTAATTTTGATAACTATTAAAAGCTAATAGCGGCCCTTTTGGATTAGCCTGCTAAACATAAGTGAGTGAGTGACATTTGGGTTATACAGTCCATTGCAACTCTTGAACACCGTCTGAGTCTTCTTGTGTTGCTTGCAGGCCTGAAGACCATTGTAGGAGCACTGATACAGTCAGTAAAGAAGCTTTCGGACGTGATGATCCTGACTGTCTTCTGTCTCAGTGTGTTTGCCCTGATTGGTCTGCAGCTCTTCATGGGGCACCTCAAATATAAATGTGTACAGATACCATTTAATTGCACTGTGGCTGAAAATGGAAGCCTATTTCTAAATGGAAGCATAGTTTCCAACGACGAAGAATGGTTCAAAAACCACACTGCAGACCCATGTGAGTGTTATTAGCTTTGTTTGGTTAGGATAGCACATTTCAGGTTGGGTTGAATTTTAAACTGGACATTTGCTGTTATGCTGCAATCTAAAGAATATTTTAGTAGGTTTCATTATTGCTGAAAGGCTGGATGCCAAAAAGTCATTTTGACATTATTTCAGCTGCTTTGCAAGCACTCACAATTGCTTGTTCAATGAAGCAAGTGACACACAGTGTTTTCACAATATTAGCATTCAGCGTTTTTTTATATTCTTTCTCACACTGGGTTTCATACTATTTATGGCAGCTCTAGCTTAAACGCACAAAGACATTTAAGTAATCTGTTTTTCACTTCCTCTGTTACACTTACAGTGCAACCTTATGTCAACTCCAGCTTAAAGCCATATTGAAATATTAGATAAGGAACCCGTTAGCCTGTTAGATTGGCAATATCAGTTCCACCCTTCAGTTCACATCTGGTTAAACAAAACTATATTCTTACTTGTTTATTTTCTCTATTTCTACTTTTAATTATTATTGATGTGCTGATTGGTCACTTTTGTGGAGATTTTTCAGTCTGCAGTGGAAGTACCCTGATTATCATTACCAAATAATCTACCTCATGAATGTATTGTATTGAATACATTTATTTAAACTGAGTAATTGTGTTTGTTCAGTTTAAAAACTTTTATTACAATTTAAAGGCATGCTAGTGATTTCACCCTGCTTGGTGTTGTGGGTAACACATGGCCTTTTGTAGGAAATTGCTTAAATATATGATTTATTTATATTATAAAATATATCAGTATATATCAGTGATTTTTTATCTGAGAGCTGAACTCTCTCTGAACTAAGGCCTGTTTACACCTGGCACCTCCAAGACACATTGTGATCAGATCATATTCAGAGGTGGTCAGAGACAACCTTGTTTACATTTAACACAGGTTGTAAACGGAAAGCGTTTTCTGTGATCAGATTTAGTAGAAATACACCTGTCGAAAAAACTTTAATATGAGTTAATATTACTGTGGATCTCAGCTTCTCTCTTTCTAACTTTTGTGTCTTGTGCGTGTTCGTGTGCTTGTGCTTATTTACCGGTAGATGAGAGCAGTTTTCCAGAGTTGGTTCCCTTGTTTCAATAGTCATTTGCTTTTTCTCGTAGCAGGACAACTTTGATGAGAAATCGTTGTTTACAGGAATGATGTACATGTTGTTGATGTACTTTTTACGCAGGAAAGTGTAATTGGATCTAATCTGGTCACACGGGAGAGACATTTTAATGACAAGCGTAAAACAGAATCTCTAAAAGTCTCAATCTATATACAAAACGCATGTTAATGCCAGGTGTAAACAGGCCCTTTGTGATCTGTATTCAACTGTTTTTGTCTGCTAGACTTCCGGAAATAATTTTGGTTTCAGATTTCAGTTTCAGATTTTATACTGCTCTTCTAACCTTAAACCTTAAAAATCAGTTTCAATTCAGAATTTAATTTCCGATACTGTGATACAGCTTCAAAATAGTACCATTCAAATCCATGTTTCTAATGGTATGATTCTAACTCCATATCCCCCGGGATCATTAGCAAGCATTAGCAGGGCTAAGTCTTGAGACCCTTTGTGATAAGCACAGATAAGCATGATAGGGTTCATGGCTGGGGTGGGGCTAATGAAGATTGACAGCAGCTGCTCGAGGGAGTGTGTAACTGTATGCTGGGAAGGAGGAGCCGACACGGTGCTTAATAAGAATACAGTGGAGAGTGAATTCATCACGGTTATGACAGTAAACACTGACAGCAGCAGCTTAGAAGAAACAGAAAGAACACTGGAGTGCATGTGTTCCTGAGCAGTAGACAGCACTGGTATATGTGTGTAAAATGATATTCGGGGAAATATGAATAGAAAGGAGGAGAGAGAGTGTTAGTGAGAAAGAGTGTGGCAAAGAAAGAGATTCATGGTTGCTTGTGGGAAGGAAATATGATACCCATTATAAAGTACTTTAGCCAGATACAGAGGAAAGCTTTCATGTCAGATTGAAGTTCATAGTAAGAGAATGGCTATGAAGAGCATGTTGTCTTCGCAGGCTTTGACAGCTATTATTCTAGGCATGATGGAAGTACGCAATTGTAGGATTTTTCTGTCACCTTTGCAATCATTTTTTGATCTGTTTACTCTATCTCTGTAGAAGTACATCATCACATCATGAAAAAATTTTTTATCTGGTCGTTGTTCATAGTGTCACAGATTTCCATAGTGGGCCTCTCTCTCTCTCTTTCTCTCTCTCTCTCAGTTTACAGCTACTTAAGTGAGCCGGTCTTTAGTATTCCATAGACATTTACATATACATAAGGGATGCATATGTATGTTTGTCACATGCAGCTGAGCACTGTTCTGTTTTGGGAGTTTACTGAAAGCTCTTCTTTCCTGTTTTCCTGTAGCTACTTATTATAAGCTTTCTGGAAAGAAAGACCCCCTGCTTTGTGGATTGGCAAGAGATGCAGGGTAAGTCAGCACTCACCACGCTGTACAGCCTTTTTATAATCACAGACTGATTATCTTAAGAGGTACATGTTAACAGGTCCTCAGATGTCAACACGCAACAAAAAAGGAACAATTCAAACAGTGTGCCACTTATATAGACTGTCTTTTGTTCAAACCACTGTTAATGATCAAAAGTACACATGGAGGCTTGCAAATGAAATGAGTGGGGGGCTTGTTTTATGGAACCAGAACATACGCTTTTCTCTCTGACCTAGCTATGAGTGAAATTCACCTTACATTCAGTATTCCAGATGTTCTAGCTTTAGATCTTTTTAGTAAATTGTTCCTAGCAGCTGTAAACAAACACATCCCCCAAAAAGTGAAGAATAAGAAATAGATGAAGTCCCTGGTAAGAAATTTATAAATACAGCTTAGATTGTTGCCAGACACAGAGGGATGGAGAGAACTGGCTCATATACAGACAAAAAATAAAGGTACATCTGCAATTAGAAATGCCAAAACAGATTATCTCAGCCTGTTCACCAGCTGTGCCAACATTCAACATTTTTTGAAAACCCTCAAAAACAGTTCCTCTGTTATCCCATCCAAAATTTAAATTTAACCAGTAAAACATTATATTGTATATTTTCTTACAGCTGGTCATTTATTCATAAATACTAACTTAAACCTGATTTTGAAGAGTCCCAAAGGCTCAGTTCAGGTTCCTGTCATATTTAATATATACAGAGAATAAGTATCTTGGTATTTGGCTGGATGACAAAGTTTTATTTATATCTGATATTAATAAATTAGTCAGTAAGTGCAGGCAGAGGCTTGGATTCCTTTATCAAAATAAATATTGTCTGTCTATGTATGCCAGAAAAAAGAGTCATGGAGTCAGCAATACTATCAGCCCTGGACTATGCTGATGTAGTTTATAGACAATGTTACTTTTTATAAACCTTTTACTTAATTTTAGCTCATCTTTTTATGTTGAAATATTATTATTTGCTTTTATTTTTATATCATTTATTTTCTTAATTAAATCTTAATTGTTCTTTTTATTCTTTTGCCATTCCTTTTTGCTGACTTTAGTATTAGTTTGTTTATGTAGTTTCTTCTCGAAATTTAACCTGATTAAACTCTAGTCTACTCTTTTCTATCGCTTGAAGTTGTAAATGCTCGGCTGCATTGAATCAATGTGTTTCTGAGTCAAAAATAAAGGTTGATTGATATGTGTATTGTTACACCATTAGGGTGAATATAATATAAAATTCCCTTTCAACCAACCATTTATTTTTCCATTATTTTCACAATTGAATTAATTTACAGATATTAATACTGTTTTATTGTGCTCTAGGAAGTGCCCAGAAGGCTTTTTCTGTTATAAAACAGGCAGAAATCCAAACTATGGCTATACCAGCTTTGATAGCTTTGGATGGGCCTTCCTCTCTCTCTTCAGACTAATGACTCAAGACTACTGGGAGAATCTCTACCAACAGGTGTGTGTTTTCTTTTAAAGCAGTTACGTCAATATAGTCAATATAGATGCAGTTAGCGACTGACATATTAAAACCTAGTAACTAAATAAGTGTACTAAACACATTTTAGGATGCTTTGGTGATGAATAGACCTACAGAAAGAGTCTAAACTTCATTCAAATTTGTTCCATCAATATTTGTTCCCACCCACCATGATGATTTGCAGTGGTTATGTAAATGTATATACCAGTAAAAAATAGAACAGTGTCAGGAGATTATGATATGATATGATATGATACAATTATAATACAATGTATTTTATAAAAAGTTTCCTTAGAGTACAGAAAGTTAGTTTATCAGTTTGATAATGGCTGATGGTGAGTTGGGTTGTTGCAGACTCTTCGTGCTGCAGGGAAGACCTACATGATCTTCTTTGTGCTGGTCATCTTCTTGGGCTCCTTTTACCTTGTGAATCTGATCCTGGCCGTGGTGGCCATGGCCTACGATGAACAGAACCAAGCTACCATAGTGGAGGCTCAGCAGAAAGAGGAAGAGTTCCAGGCCATGCTGGAGCAGCTCAAGAAGCAACAGGCAGATGCCCAGGTACATTTAAGTGCCTCTATGTCTTATTGCCAGTACAGTGACAGGGCTTCACAGTATGAATTAGACAGTGTGTGGATTAGAATAGTGATGGGACACTTTGCTGAAAAAAGTAATCTGTTGAACAGTTATATACATTTTATTAATGTGGAAATCATGCATTTATAAAGCAAATTCAGTACATTCAGTATATTTGTGATGAGGTGAGATTGACTTTGTACTAGAGGGCTGCAGGTTGTTCTTACAATGACAACAACCAAAATAGGATAACTCTTGGGGCTCTCAAGTGTCACAGCTGTGAAGGGTTTTTGGTTCTATCATTCAGAGAACACAGATCCCTGGCCATTTCTGGTGATGACGAGGCCATCCGTGGCCAGTCGTTTCAGTCACTTCACTTTCTCTCTCCTTCTGTCTCATATAAAATGAAGAAAGCACTGAACAAGAAGGACATATAATTATAACAAAAATGAATGATAAAATAAAAGAATTAGCTAATTATGGATAATAATAATCTTGTCTTGGCTTGAGGATGTTCTGTTTTGTGCGTTTGTATGTTTATTAGGCAGCAGCTGCAATGTGCGAAAGTGGAGATTTTAGTGGAGAAATGACAGAGACTTCTTCTGAAGTCTCTAAACTCAGTTCCAAAAGTGCCAAAGAACGCCGCAACCGGAAGAAGAAGAAGCAGAGAGAGGAGGAAGAGGAGGAGGAGGAGAAAGCAGATAGTGAGAAGACCCACAACTCTGTGTCAGAGAGCAGCATAAGAAGGCCCAGCTTCAGGTTTTCATTAGATGGAAACCGACTCTCATATGATAGGACGTACACATCTCCTCATCAGGTCAGCTGTCATTCTTCTCTAATGCTGTAGTTCTGATGCACATTGCATGCCATGCCACTCTATGATTTTAAAAGCCGGATTAGTGCTGGGTATCAGTTGACCATAATGATTACTGTTCAATGCCATTTACATTCCGGATCATCCATTGCAGTTTTATACAGTGTGTGTCATTGTTTTACATCCTCTCCAGCTTTTTCATTGTTTTACCTTTTCAGTTGTTCCATTTTAATCATTTTTGGCATCCTCCTCAGCGTAGCTATCATTTTCCACTTTGCTCTCATCTCATTGCCTTATTTGTCATCAGTAACATCATCCATCCACATCACAAACTGTCTTGCATCAGTATCTGCAGCATCTTTTATTTTTTTTAAGCATCTGCTCATCATCATCATCCTCATCATCATCAACGTCATCATCTTCATCATTTATTACATTTTGTTATCTTCAGCATGGACATCCCAAAGCCCATTTGTTGTATATTCCACATCTGCCATGGAGACTGCTTTTACCATTCATGAACATTCATCATCATGATCTTTATGATCATCAGTTCATGGCCACCTGAAATGATGTTGGTATGAGAGTTGAGTGTGGGGCCTCTTTCTTTTTCCAGTCTGTCCTGAGCATCCAGGGTTCAGTCTTCACCCCCCGCCGGAACAGCAAAGCTAGCATCTTTAGCTTTCGTGGACGCCTGGGATCGGAAAACGATTTCGCAGATGATGAGCACAGTGCATTCGATGACACAGGCAGCCGGAGAGACTCTCTGTTCCTGTCACACCGCTCAGAGCGGCTTTACAGTTGCGTCAGTAAAGGCAGTCTGAGCCCGCGCATTCTCCTGCCCACCAAAGGCAAAGTGCGCTGCTCTGTGGACTGCAATGGTGTGGTATCACTCGTGGCTGGACGCTCGCTGCCCAGCTCACCTGCTGGATTGCTACTGCCCGAGGTGACCATAGATAATGCCACTACAGATGAAAATGTAAGGAAAGCTTGGTTGTGTGAAAGCTTGCTCGTCCTGGGATGCTCAGTGTTGTTCTTGTTGTTTCTTTTGTGCAGAAGAACATTAGACAGAAAGAGAAATGTCTTCTAGGCTAGAAAGTGGCTGTGAAGCACTGCTGTAATTTTTGCTGGAGATAACCCAGAAAAGTGATGGATTTATTTCAAATCCAGATTCAAATGCTTGATTCAGATGCATACAACTGTGCCTATAAGAAAGTGAACTAAGAGACAAAACTGTGTCTAACTGTGTTTAATAACAGCTGTACATTTGTATGCAAGGTTCTTTGTCATTGTTGCCTTAATGTTAAAAAGCAAGTAAACTCAGCAAAAGTAGTAGATGATGGCAAAATGGTGAGGTGTTACATTCCCTACAGCCGTATCCACACTAACAAACAATTGCATTGAATTTAC
This sequence comes from Salminus brasiliensis, assembly GCF_030463535.1. Taxonomy (NCBI): domain Eukaryota; kingdom Metazoa; phylum Chordata; class Actinopteri; order Characiformes; family Bryconidae; genus Salminus; species Salminus brasiliensis. Next base: position 15,486,302 of record NC_132885.1, on the reverse strand, counting down.
TTAATCCATATCTGTTCTAGATACAAAAATAATAAATTACATTAAAACAATTAACCTTATATACATTTTGTGTATATATTTAAGTCAAATGAACTCCAGTTCACAATTGCACTTCTATCAGTGTATTCTGTGCTATAGGTGCTTTGCTATAAAGTCTGATATTACATTGTTTTGCATCTTCATGATTATGTCGTACCCAGGATGACACAGAACAGGAATACAGCATGAGATATGACTCCCACCAACCCTCACCAGGGTACCTTGATGACCAGACAGCCAGACAGAGAGCTCTCAGTGTAGCCAGTATTATCACCAACACTATGGAAGGTAGGTGCACTCCAACTTAGCATTCAGGTGAACTCTGTATACTCTATATATTCTATATTTTTTAACTTATGTGAACTCTAGGTTGCATAGACATAGCTAAGTTGTATATGCTGTGTGTCCATGAGTGGTCAAGTAGACATTACAGCTCTGTAATGATATAGTCAATTCTTTTGTTTTCTGCCTAAAAGTATTTTTTTGTAATAAAAGGTGTTTATTTAATATACAGCATAACCTTTGTATTTATTTATTTTTAATTTTCCAGAGCTAGAAGAGTCTAGGCAGAAGTGCCATCCATGTTGGTATAGGTTTGCCCGCACTTTTCTCATCTGGAAGTGCTGCCCAGCTTGGGTGAAAATAAAGAAAGCGGTACACATGGTTGTGATGGACCCATTTGTAGATCTGTCCATTACCATCTGCATTGTAATGAATACCATATTCATGGCCATGGAGCATCACCCCATGGATAAGGATTTCAGTGCAATGCTCTCAGTGGGAAACTATGTAAGCCTCTTTCTATCCAACAATAGATTATACTGATCAGCCATAACATTAGCACTACCTGCCTAATATTGAGTAGATCTGATCATTGGTGGCATGGATTCCACAAGACCTCAGAAGGCGTCCTGTGGCATCTGTCACCAAGATGCTAGCAGCAGATTCTTTAAGTCCTATAAGTGGTGAGGTGGGGCCACCATGGATGGCATCAATGAACCTTAGGTGCCCATAAACCCTTTTGCCTGGCTCACTGGTTTTCCTTTTTTTGGACCACTTTTGGTAGGTACTGACCACAGCATACCAGAAGAAGCCCACAAGACCTGCCTGATGTTTTGGACAGGCTCCCACCCAGTCGTCTAGCCATCGCAATTTGTGGCTCAGATTCTTATGCTTGACTATTTTTTAACACCTTCATCACCTCCAAAAACTGACTGTTCACTTGCTGCCTAATATATCCACCTCTTGACAGATGCCACTGTAGATAAAGTTTTTTACTTCACCTGTGGTGCTAATCTTATGGTCTGGCAACTATTAGGGTTTTTTTCATTTATATTGATGTAGGTATGGCATATATGTATTTAGAAGAGTGAGAAGGGCCTTAGAGTTGAATAAAAGAACATGTGCTAGTGCTAGTTTCTATTAAATTTACCAATCACCTTCCTCCAGGTTTTCACAGGCATCTTCACAGCTGAGATGATCTTCAAGATCATAGCTTTGGACCCTTATTATTACTTCCAAGAAGGCTGGAACGTATTTGATAGTGTCATTGTTAGTCTGAGTCTCATGGAGCTTGGGTTGGCCAACATATCTGGAATGTCTGTTCTTAGGTCATTCCGGCTGGTAAGAGAGCTGCATATTACAGTAACTACATTGTTCTCAGTTCAAATGATAAAAGTGTAATCAGTAAGTAACATAATTCAGCCAAAAATAAATTCCTTGCCATTGCATTTGTTATAATGACTTACTATAATATAACCTGGTATATGTTTCCATCATAGCTGAGGGTCTTTAAGCTGGCCAAGTCATGGCCTACTCTCAACATGTTGATCAAGATCATTGGCAACTCAATGGGCGCCCTCAGCAACCTGACCCTTGTCCTGGCAATCATTGTATTCATCTTTGCTGTTGTGGGCATGCAGTTGTTTGGGAAGAGCTACAAAGAATGTGTGATGAAGATCTCACCGGATGGCAATCTCCCTCGCTGGCACATGGTTGATTTCTTCCACTCGTTTCTGATTGTGTTCCGTGTGCTGTGCGGGGAGTGGATTGAAACCATGTGGGATTGCATGGAGGTTGCTGGACCGCCCCGGTGCCTAATTGTCTTCCTCATGGTCATGGTGATCGGAAATCTTGTGGTATGCATGAAATATTTCACACCTTTCTGAATTTTCTACATTAAAAAAAAGATCATTGAACTATGCCAGATATTTTCCTTTTCAAGGAAGCATTTGTATATTTTCACTGTCTGACAAAAACCTTGCACCCTCAAAATGGCAACTTTACAGTAGAAGGAAAAGTCAATGTAAAAAAAGATTTCATTCCAAGTCCTTTTGGAGCATTTCTATTGGTTCATTTATTATATAATTATGACACAACATAGATTACCACTGTCAGGTTAGGTTAAGACTGTGTTTAGTACCTGTAATGACTTCCGTTCTCAACTCTTTCAGGTGCTGAACCTGTTCCTGGCCTTGCTGCTAAGCTCCTTTAGTGCAGATAACCTGGCCGCAACAGATGATGACAGTGAAATGAACAACTTGCAGATTGCAGTGGGTCGCATCCAGAGAGGTGTTGCCTTTGTGAAGGCCTGTCTGCGGCGCTTCTTTCGGAGTGCCTGCCTTAGAAGGAGAAAGAAGAAAGCATCAGAGGAGGATGGACTGAAAAACAGCAAGAAGCTGACTGACATCTCCAACCATACCACAGCAGAGCTGATCAAAGACTCAGGGTCTATAAAAGAGGTAGCAGGAGCAGACGGTGACGCTGAGAATTTCATTATCAACTCCAACGTGACTATCACTGTGCCCATAGCCACGGCAGAGTCTGATGCAGAGTGCCAAAACATGGAGGATTACAGCAGTTACTCTTCAGACATGGAGGAAGATAAAGAGGTAAGATGTCTGACTTACAAAGATAACTAAGAGCTTCAGAGTTGCCATATGGGGGTGACAAGACAGGGTGATTCCAAGGGCCCTAAAATGTATTAGAACACTTTTTAGGGCAGTGGGGTGGTGTAATATCTTTTGATAGGGCCCAAGATCTCTGGCAGCCCCTGAAGAGCTTAACTTCATAAAATAAATCTAGGTGATCCAGATCTACATCATGTATTTAAAAAGTGTCTTTATTGAGTTGCTTAATTGACCCTCCTCTAAGCCTTCTCCCCCTTCATTACGTTTGCTTTTGTAGACAGAATGTCAACTAGGTAGGTGATTTTACCTGTAAAATTCTTTGGCAATTTGACTTGCTGACTAGATAATTTAGCCATGTACTGTGTGGTTTATGAATGGATTCAATGGGAATATGGTGTTCCACACTGTTTATTCCAGATCCTTTCTGTATCTTCAGACTTCAATTTCACCCATCCCTCAAATCTAGGGGTCTAATTTACAAACAAAACAAATAGTTAGATAATATGATGCTCTTTCTGATTATGATATTGAGAGAAGGGTGTATTTAGTGTACACGCTGTGTAGGATAGCTAGATTTACAAGATAAACAAAAACTTTTCATGAACATTTTGTAAACAAATCCCTTCACTTGATTTGTTTTTGCTTATATCTTGAGGAATCTTGTTGCTGATTCCTTTGCTAATGGGCGCCTATTTGAATACCAAAATGAGAAATGAAAAAAGAAGAGCTTGACAGAGGTGATGGGCCTAATTACATGCCCTAAGCTATGATTGGACAATTGGTACTGAGGGGAGGGTTTAGGTGAAGGGTCAGTAATATCCTGGTATAGACTAAAGAGACCATACAGTGTACTCTTGGACTTGGCTGTGCAGTTCTACTGAGATAAACTTGTATGTAGACAATGTAATGGACAGTACCTGTAAGCTCTACATTGACTCATTGACTATGGCAGCTCATGCCTTTACCATACATAAGTCACATCTCCTACATATGCTTTGGTGTTCAGTACCAAATTATCTTCTTTTCTTGCAAACACAGAAAAGCTTGTTGCTCTCACTGGTGTAAGTCTGACCACTTAACCTGCTTTGTTATTGCAGCTCTTTCTGAGATGCTCTCAAGGTTTTCAGAGAGGAGACTTGTAAGACCCATTTATGGTACATACCACATCTACCATGGAGCTCTTACCATTCATGAAAAAAGAGATATAGGCAGCATCCTTATGAAATCACTAATTTCTTTGTTTTTGCCTGACCACAATTTTATTTGATCTCATAAAAGGATGAACAACATATTCATTTCATTATTCACTCACATTTTTCATTTTTACATGCAATGTTTCTGCGAGACTGTCACGTCTTGAATGAGCAGCATTGCTCAGCTCATTGTTAGATGTTTCTGGCTGGTTTGATGTCTTGCTGTTGTTTTCCCAAATGTCAGAGAATGTTCTCCCTGATTACATCAACCTGCAGGAATGGATTTTGCTTCATAATGTCAAAATTCATTGGATACATCATTGAATGAGTCTTAATAATGTTTGATGACATTTCACATTCTCATTTCACATGTCGGAATGATGAAAGCAGATTCTGTCAGAACATAAAACATTCAGTCATATTGTTCATATTGTTTAGTGTTGAAATCTTAAAATTTATACTTAATAATTAAGGTGTTTTTATTACCAAAAAATAACCTGCTTTCTGGTGGAAGTGGATTTTGAGAGGATTTCATGTGCTTACATCATTCCCCATGTTGCATTAGCTGGGTCTCGTCATGGTAGATTGCAGCGAGCTGGTACATGCTTTCAGAAAGGCACTGTGGGGTGGCCCTTTGTCGACTATGCTGAACATTAAAATGAGTAGTTTAAAGAGCCCATATCATGGAAAACTGTATTCCTTTTTAAATAAAGAAGTGTGAAGTAACATTTAAACACGGTTAAAGTTTTATCCATACAGTTTATACATATAAAAAACTTTCCACCAACTCATTTACATATCTCCACCCATTCAGCCTACCATCGTTTCAGCTCTGAGTGCTTTTTCAAAGAGGCACACTTTCTTTCTTTTTTTTTTGACCAAAAATGATAAAAATCTATGAAATCAATCATTTTTGAAACATCAAACCACACTAACACAAGTGGAGCTTAAGGGGAAAATAAAATAGAAGACAGTTTTGGATATTGGCTCGTTAAAGAATCATTTTAGAGCCAGTCAGTATAAGCCTGGTGTCTTTTAATTGTTTATTTATTTGACAGGTGAGATTTTACAGTCATGGACAATTTAGCCCTCTTGTCTGAACCCCTCTTCTGTTACTTCTGAACAGTTGTACAGCATGACGTTGCTACTAGTCTAATGACAGACAGAACACAGAAGCCAGTGTCATGATCACTGAAATGAAGTAAATGTGATGTGTTTCCATATTGAAAAAACACCATATCATTGCTGAATTGCTAAACATTCATATTTCAACTATGTTAATGCATGACATACAAATGAAATCAGTAGAATCAATTTTTTCTTACAACTCTGATCACAAAGCAATTGTTGTTGTTGTTGTTTTTTTAAAAGGTTACATCACACTGTAATCTGCATGTAAATATTATACCTCGAGTATGTAGGTACATTTGATTGCCTTTGCATGAACATCAGGATGTGGCTAACTGTATTGTGAGTTCTCCCAGACCAAGGCTGCCCTCACAAGCTAGCCACATGACTCAGCTAAAACGATTGACCCCGTTTGCCATATCCTCTGCGACGCCGCTGTGTCCCCAGCAAAGACGTTGTCATGGAAATGTGGGCTGTGTCTGGACTTCTCTTGCAGAAGCTATCGGAGGTAATGAGCTCGTCAGAGGGCAGCACAGTGGACATCAGGGCCATACAAGATCAAGGGGAGTCACTGGACTTTGAGTTGGAGGAGTCCATGGACCCAGACCCATGCTTCACGGATGGTGAGTGATTGACTGACTGTCCAAATGCAGTTCACTCATTCAAGTTCAAAAGGCAATTAAAATACATGTCCAAAAGTTTGTAGATACCTGCTCATCAATGGTCCTTCAAGAGAATCAACTTTTAAGACAGTTAGACAGAAATCATGATCAGATATGATATAATATATTATCCAAGCATATCTATATATTCAAGTTCCATTTTGTAGAAATGTTTTTTTTTTTCCGCATTTGTGCCCCTTTCTTATGCTTGCATTTGTCTAGGCTGTGTACGCAGGTGTACGTGTTGCCAGGTGAACGTAGAGCAGGGCAGGTGGAAGACTTGGTGGATAGTCAGGCGCACTTGTTTCAGGATAGTGGAGCACAACTGGTTTGAATCCTTCATCATCTTTATGATCCTGCTGAGCAGTGGAGCACTGGTGAGGGGGGTGGGGGTGTTCTTGTATGGAACAAAATAGATTTTGTTAAGTATGATATTTGCTGTAATGTGTGTGATTTTCTATTTGCAGGCATTTGAAGACATATACATTGAGGGGCGCAAGACATTAAAGATGATTTTGGAATATGCAGATAAAGTTTTCACCTACGTCTTCATGCTGGAGATGCTTTTAAAATGGCTGGCCTATGGATTTGCTAAATACTTCACCAATGCCTGGTGCTGGCTGGACTTTCTTATTGTCGATGTATGTCCTAATTTTTCTCATTTATGAACATTGTTTCTTTGAGTAATTACTGTAAAGCAGAAGTGCAGTGTACTCGTTAATATTTTCATGCTGCAGTCTGTTATTGGGTGTGACCTGCATATCGTTTATGTGTGACAGAAACAGATGAGTGCAGCTGCATGTGCTGAGTGTATGATTGTGTTGGACGAGGTTTGAGTGAATGGATTAGCCATTTGTGGGTCTAAGGGTACTACTCCAGGGAGTAAAGAGATGGAAGGAGAAAGAGAGATGAGATGAGAGAAGTGGCTCCTGATTACATCATCTGCATGAACACACTGTGTGTATGTGTGTGTGTCTGTGTAGGTCTCTCTGATCAGCCTGGTGGCCAACGCCCTTAATTACTCGGAGCTCGGTGCCATCAAATCTCTGCGTACGCTGCGGGCCCTGAGACCTCTCCGAGCACTCTCACGCTTCGAGGGAATGAGGGTAAGAGACAGAGCCGCTAGTGACCTGCTTCAATTTATGATCACCCTGAAAAAAGGTGATACATTGAATTGGCTTGATTAATAATTTACATATAAATAAAATGTATTACACATTGTAATCCCATGCTTTTTAAAATTTCTCTACAGCTGTTTCAGTTTGGTATTGGTCTGACAAAGTCACATAAATGACTTAAAAACTAGGCTTATTCATGTAACCTTTCTTAGTACAATATCATGATAACATGAAGTGGTTAATTATTGTTATTAGATGTATGATTAGTGTTTCTAGTTGTTTCCTATCAGCACATGCCTACTAAAATGACAAAAGTATTATTTAACATAAAATAGTTATTGATCAACAGTTATGGATATGTGTTCCAATTTTCCAAATCTGAACTTTCTGATCATCTTTGGTATGCAGAGAAGATCTTGCCTAATTAATGATCTGACACAATTTATTTCTCTAAAACCATTGCCCATGTTAAAAAGGATATACTTAAAATGTTACACACATGTGTTACACACAAGGTTTGAGTGCTGACACGTTAAAATTTGATGAGAACAAAAAGGGGCATAAAAAATTTAATGTAAGTCGTTAATCACACGGTAACATACGTGGTTCACTTTTGTCTGTCTTATCTTTAGACAAGCTCTCCGCAATTTGACAAAGAAAACTACTTGTAATCGCAAATGTTCTAAAGCTGTATGTCGCCAAAACTTTGGTAATACATATTTCATTGGCACATAATGGCCTAACAATAAGCTGACTGGCAATAGTGTTATCAGTGTGCTTTAAGTGAACAGTAAGTGCTCATAGGTCATTTAAAGCAGGGCCTCTGTGTTGATGAGCTCCCTAAACCGTAGTGCACTGCGAATGAGTGTGTGTGCATGCAAGCGAGCAAGCAGTAAGGCAGATGCTTTCTTTTCCTTGTCTCCTCCTCCGACTGTTCCAGCCAAATGTGTTTTTCAGTACATTAGATTTAGCCTCCATTACATCCTGTCAGAAAAGCCCAGTCCAGCAAGCTGCAGCACAGCTGCCTACAGTCCTCAGTGCTGTAGCTTTCATTCTTACATATTTTTTTTACATGTTTTTGTTGGAGATTTTGCCACCTAAAGTGCATTAAAACCATGATGAAATAATTCACTTATGTTAAAGTGCTTCACCAAACACTGCTCTGCAAAAATATTTTACTGAACATGTGACTGTGTTTTACTAATGAAGTGAAATTGACCTAACTAATAAAAACATGTTTAGACAGTTAAAATAATCGACATAATACATGTAATTGACATGAAATGTATATTAGACAAATATTGCTAAACATGAGCCAACATTACCAACATGTTATCCAGTTAATGAATACACTATAATTGTGCAAACTCAAAAAGCAGACTGTGAGCCAGATATTAAACCTTTAACCAAGAGACAAGACCTATATGAGAAAATGCTTTCATTGATCATCCTTTTAATTGTTATCATATGCAGAACATACACTATGTCGACAAAAGTATTTGGATGCACATCTTAATCGTTGAATGTCATTCAGTCACATTGTCACAGGTGTATAAAAAATGAATAACCTAGCCATCCAGTCTGCCTTTACTAACATTAGTGAAGAATGAGTCGTTGAAAAGACCTCACTGAATTCCAGCGTGGTACTATAGGATGCCACCGCTGCAACAAGTCAGTTGGAGAAATTTCTTGCCTGCTAGATATTCCTGTTAGAGAGATTATTGAAGCGTTTAGGAACCAGTTAAAGTTAAAGTTAAAGTTACATGTTTGTACAATGTACAATGTTGAGTTTCCGGTTTCAAATTTTGCTCTGCTGGGCTGGACTATGTTGTGGTAACTAATCAAAACTAATCAATTTCACCACAATTTTAACATTATGCTCCAGTATGCATCAAAAAACAGTAAATGCAAGCTATCACAAGGGCTGCATTTTTGCCAGTGTTCTGTAACACTTGCTACAAAAGAATGCATCTGTGGATGGATGGCAATTGAAAATTCATCTCTTACATGACATTAAAGCACAAATGCATTTATTTTAATAGAATTTCCTGAATGTTCTACATTATCTTTATATAGATTTATGAGTTGCACTCAGGGATGTAGTGGGGGATAAACACATATCCTGTGTTTACGCACCTTTCTTTAATATTATGCCTTTTTGAAATCAGGTCATCTTTTACCCACTTAGCTTCACAGTGACAGGGGGTGCCCAAACTTTTTCATGTCATTGTATGTAAAAACAAAACAGTGAAAAATGAATATCACTAGTCATACAGCTGGAACCCAGATGGATAATGGAATATAAAGCAAACTTGATGTCCAAAAATAATTATATTAACATGTTTTGCATATGTTATGCTTGATTTATGTACATGATCCATCGGTCTGCAGTTACACTCAGACTGGCCACTGACTGAGATTTAAGGTTTTCCACCACTTTTTTGTACCACTACATCCCTGTGTGAACTGTAATGTATAGTCTGTGTTGAACTTTCCCCTGATGCAGTGCCACGTCTGATTGTTATCTGCATTGTTTTACTGGACGACGACCAAAGGGGAATTGCTAGTGACAGGACAGCATGGAGATAGACGTGCTTGCTTACATAACTGCAGGAAGGGTCGAGGCGATGGGAAATATCCAGGAGGGCTTGATAAAGCTGGCATTGATCAAACACTTGCATGTTTTAGTCGGACAGAGTTTTCCATGCAGTGTTGCTGCTGCGATGGCCTTTCCTCACGTGGTAGCCACAGAATTCTCCCATCTCCATGACCAGCCTTTTGTCACTGTGCCAGATCTGTATTGATGTTTTTGAAAACTGCACACTGCGTCAGCATGTGTCACCTGCTGTGTGACTTCATCGTGTGTTTTTATCATTTGTTTTTCATGTGTTCATTTGCAGTAAAACATGTGTGACATGATGGTGCCTCAACAAGGTTTCTTATTCCGTTCTTGTTGTATTACGCTCTAGTTGCACAGCACAAAAAAAAAAACACCAAAAAGAAAAAGAAAACAGCAAATCCACAGTATGGCTTGTGCAGAACACTTCCCCTTCTTTTCCTTATCCTGTTTTCCCTGCTACAGCCCCCTGTAGTAAGCTGCTGTTGTTAACGTCAGCATTGTTAACTGTGCTGTTGTGGTGCCTTTACCAATTTGTGCATTTGGCAGTTCTTCACTTCACTCTTGTGCTTTCCTCTCTTCACCACAACCAGATAAAACAGCTTGAGTAATGTTTGCAGGTTGCACTTTATTTTGCAGCACGCACAAGCAGTCGTCTTAAATATTTAACACACTGATTTAATTAGAGACCACCATGACAGCAAGCATTAGGTCTTTGTTAACAAACGTCTATGAAATCTCATCTGCCAGTACAGTGTGAAATTTGTTTTTCAAGAAGTCTCAAACGTTCCCTTTTTCTAGCAAATAAACCTCTTTTACTTACATGTCAGCTATCACAGATTATTGCCAGTTTTTGTAGCTGTAAAATAAAGTGCTACCAGGAGGAGGTTTCTGTGTGTAACAATATTGTAATGCAGTGGTTTATGACTCTCTGATAGGTGGTTGTCAATGCCCTTCTTGGTGCCATTCCCTCCATCATGAACGTGCTGCTGGTCTGTCTCATCTTCTGGCTCATCTTCAGCATCATGGGTGTCAATCTATTTGCTGGAAAATTTTATGAGTGTGTGAACATAACCTCAGGAGTTCGCTTTAACGTGACTGAAGTAGCAAACCATACGGATTGCCTTTCATTAGGCAACAAGACTGCCCGCTGGAAAAATTTGAAGATTAACTTTGACAATGTTGGAGCAGGATATCTGGCTTTGCTACAAGTGGTAAGGTGTCTTTTGATGACTTTGAAACCAAGTGCTTATTGTAGGTGTAAATGTGAGTGCATGTGAGTGATGTGGCTGTTATTACAGCAAACGGAATGATGCAGAACTGTGTTTGTAGAAGATACTAAACTACTGGCTCCTGTTGAGTTGTATTCATGTCATACATTATTTTCCTCGCTTCCCTCAAGGCAACTTTCAAAGGCTGGACGGATATTATGTATGCAGCTGTAGATTCCCGAAATGTAAGTCCTTGCTCTATAGGAATCCTAAATGCCAGGATTTAGAAGACATGTGGCTCACAGTTCCAAAATGTCTAGGGTTTATTTTTCAAAGCTTTGCTAATCGTTTTCTGTTTCTTTCTGTAGTTAGATGAACAGCCCAAGTATGAAGAAAGTCTACAAATGTACATCTACTTTGTAGGCTTCATCATATTCGGATCCTTTTTCACTTTAAATCTCTTCATTGGTGTCATTATCGACAACTTCAATCAGCAGAAGAAAAAGATAAGTATCTAAAGTAGTTTCAATGAGTTGTTTTGTATTGTCCTTCATGTCAGTGTCACTGTCATTCATCTTTTAACATTTTAACCTATCTGTACAGTACTGTACATTGTATCTCTGTGTGAATATGCCAGTTTAATAAATATTTAACAGAGTGACAAATGTTGACTGGAGGGAGTTACAGAGGAAATGGGAAAACTCAAGTTGTTTTATGTCCCCAGCTTGTTAGGTGATGACAAAGAGTCTTTTTTAAGGTTAAAAAAGTATCTACATGTTGTGCAGGATCTATACCAAGGATTAGTTTAGATTTGCTTACTGTTTATCCAAGCTAGTTGAATCCCAAATTAAACTTTCTTGGTTTGTGTATTTACTTTGGAGGTCAGGACATTTTTATGACTGAGGAACAGAAGAAATATTACAATGCTATGAAGAAACTGGGGTCAAAGAAGCTTCAAAAACCAATTCCTCGGCCAACAGTAAGACATTACAACACACACACACACACACACACACACACATACATATATATACATATATATAGGCAGTAAGGCTGAGATTTTGATCAGAGGAATAGAGTTAGAAGAAGACAGGTTCAGTTGAACCTGATTTTATGTAATGAAGAACTGATTAGTTGAACTAGGTTTTGGATGGTAGCTGTAGTACTGGCTTTTTTGGGGGGGGCAAAGCTTTGGAAATGGGAGAGCTAACACAATTTTTTTTATTAGATTTACTTTGCTGTTTGAGTTTTTGTAAACAATTATGTTATACACTGTAAATGTTAAATTTATATAGATATAAACCAATATAAAACCCGGAAATAAGCAAACTGAAAACATTCTTTGTATCTCTTTTCTTGTGTATTCCAGAATAAGCTCCAGGGATTTATCTTTGACGTTGTAACAAATCAGGCCTTTGACATCTTCATTATGGTTCTTATATGCCTTAATATGGTCACCATGATGGTGGAAACAGATGAACAGTCAGCTAAAATGAAAGCAACTCTTTCCTGGTTCAATCTGGTCTTTGTTGTGCTCTTCACAATGGAATGTGCGCTGAAGATGATCTCACTTCGACAGTACTTCTTCACTATCGGCTGGAACATCTTTGACTTTGTAGTGGTTATTCTGTCAATAGTTGGTAAGATCTGATAACAGGTTTTGATAAAAAATGGTAAAATATTTCATGTTTAAAGGTATGACAAATAACATTTCTAATGTTGCATTGCTCCTTTCCAACAGCCATGTGCATCTCAGACGTCATCACCTACTTTGTCTCACCAACATTGTTGCGTGTCGTCAGGCTTGCTCGGATTGGCCGGATTCTGCGTCTCATCAAAGGTGCCAAGGGCATACGCACCCTTCTGTTTGCTCTGATGATGTCCCTTCCAGCTCTGTTCAACATTGGCCTTCTTCTCTTCTTAGTCATGTTCATCTTTGCTATCTTCGGCATGTCGAATTTTGCGTATGTCAAGAAGGAAGCTGGCATTGATGACATGTTTAACTTTGAGACGTTTGGCAGCAGCATGATCTGTTTGTTTCAGATCACCACCTCTGCAGGCTGGGATGGTCTTCTGTCACCAATCCTTAATAACAAGCGTCCTGACTGTGACCCGGACAAGGTAAATACTGGCAGCAAAGTTAAGAGTGACTGTGGCACCCCATGGGTTGGCATTTCCTTCTTTGTGAGCTATATCATAATATGTTTCTTGATCGTGGTAAACATGTACATCGCCGTGATCCTTGAAAACTTCAGTGTGGCCACAGAGGAGAGTGCAGAGCCATTAAGCGAGGATGACTTTGAGATGTTCTATGAGGTGTGGGAGAAATTTGACCCTAAAGCTACACAGTTCATGGAGTACAACAAATTGTCTGATTTTGCTGATGCTCTGGACCCTCCTCTGCGCATGCCCAAGCCCAATAAGATCCAGCTGATCAATATGGACTTGCCAATGGTGACTGGAGAACGAATCCACTGCCTTGACATTTTGTTTGCATTCACGAAACGTGTTCTTGGGGAAGGCGGTGAGATGGACATCCTTCGTGGGCAGATGGAGGACCGCTTCATGGCCTCCAACCCGTCCAAGGTGTCGTATGAGCCTATCACTTCGACGCTGCGCCGCAAACATGAGGACATGTCAGCGGCCGTCATTCAGAGAGCCTACAGGACGTATGCCATCAAACACAGCAGGAAACATGCCCCCAGCACATACAAAGAAACTGTGCAGGAGAATGGGAAGGTTTCAAACAAGGACTCTGTGGTCAGAAAGAATTTGAACAACCATTCCACTTCAGAGCCCACGGCTACCCCACCCTCTTACAACAGTGTAACACAACCTGGGAAGGACAAATATGAGAAAGACAAAAGGGAGAAGGAGGTCAAAGCCAAAGATAACAAGGAGCGAAAGAAATGAATGCAAAAGTGTACAAAAAACAAAACTCCTTAAATAAATGTATGATGTAAATGGGGTAAAGTGTTTACAGTTTTCCAAGGAGAGTTTAAAAAATCAACTGTCAACCACATTTACTGTCTGTCTGTACGGTGGCTATCTATACAGATAAACTGAAGAAGCTTACTGGAGTTTCTTAAGAGGGTTAGTGCCTGAAATGTGGCAGTGATTACTGTAGCTATGTAACAAGGCTGCACAATTTCCATTGTTCCTCAGAGAATGTCACAGATTGCCATGGACCATATGAGCGAACAGCCTTTCAGTAATGTTAATGGTATGTCGCTGCATCTAGTGTCTTGCATTTTAAAACCATATTACTCTGCAACGTTTGACATTGGGCCTGATGCATAAAACCCAGTGGTATTGGCCCCACACTTTGCAAAAGTGCCCTATTTTTAGAAGTGGCATTTCTCAGAAGAGAAGAAGCAAGAAAACTACAGCAACAAACAAGTGTTTCACATGTAATAATAATTTCTATCCACTGTCAAAAGTGATGGCAAAACAAAATAACATGAAAAAGGAAAAAGCCTCCAGATATCATGGGCAGTTTCATTGACACAAACTGCATGAATGTGCTGAGTCAGTGACCTCAGTTCTTTTTAAACCATGACATAGCAGAAGAATGATCTCAATTTTAATCAATATCTGTTTTTCTTTCTGATTGGCTGAGCCTTGTCAAAAGCCGTTTTTAAATACTCAATATTGAATTCTATATTAATGCTCCTTCACAAGAAAGTCAGGTTTAATCTTAATGCAACCTGTGATTTTTATCATGATGCTCAATTCAAACATCAGAATTAGTCTTTTAAATATATTGGTGTGTGTGTGCATGCATCAAATAGAAATAGACAACTTTTACACTAACAACTAGGTGCTTACATACATTTTTATTGCAAAACATAAAGCTATTCCCTCTTAAGGTCACACTAGTTTTATCTAGCAGTGTTTTTAATGAATCTGGCTCCTTGTTTTAAAGTCACTTTAGCTACATTGCAAAACCTAGACTGCAGCTGAGAAAGGTTTATCCGTGGTACCACTGTTATTTGAAGGCTGCTGGTTTGTATTACATCATGCAAAACGCAATGGTTTACCAATGCCACTTTGTCCCATTGCAGGAAAGAAATTGGCTTGGATAAAAGGATTCTGCTGATTGGAGCAGACTGATGACGTATTTATGACAGATCTAGAAATGCAGCCCAGTGAGGCTGCAGCCTGGCTAGAACACAGCTCTTTTAGTTAGTTTTAGTATGTGTTACTTTATCTCTATTTTTTTTTTAGAAAGAGAGACAAAATGACTAACTTTCATCTAGTTTTTTGCAGCAAAATGAAACACAGTCATCTATCCCGTCCAGTATCCAGCAATTTCAGTATGTCCCTATGCCTCTCAGGTGCCTCTTAACCATACTAAAAAGCCATTAGTATATATGCTGGCCTACGTCACGACCTATCTCCAAGAGTATAAACCTCATCGCTTCCTGAACAAATATTATTAAGTCTTAACTCTGCATTTTTGTTGACAATCTACTGCACACAGCAAGTCTTTCATTAACTGTTTTAATGAACTGTTTTACTGTGTATATAAATGTGTAGAAACACAAGAGTGCTTTAACACTCTCAGGCAAGAAACAGCTAGACAACCATTTGAATCATTTGAATTCACACACTTCTTGAAGAGTTTCTTCATCGGAGCAGTTGTTTCATTATTTATACATGCAAATGTATTGTGTGGCTATGCTTTCTGTGGCATACTTTCTAATAGGTATGGAGTATGTTTGGTATGTGGTATTTGCAAATAAAGACTATGTAATCATAGAGAAATGGTACATTAAATATGTTCTGCTTATTTTAAAGCTGCGTCAGGAAGACGTTATGGGAAGGAACAATAAGTTCAGTTTGTTCATTTGTTTTCATGTCTGTATTTCATTACTGTAATATAATGTATAATCACTTTGCTTTTTACAATCTGTGAGTGTGTGTCTTTCATTTATTTATTTTTGATAAATGCCTGCTGATAAGACAATACACTGAAGACATGGCACTTTGCTCAGCTGCACCTTGTCTTTGGTTAACTTCCCTAAAGGACAAATCTGTGTATTTCAGTTTCATTTGCATTTTGAAGAGACATTTTTGCAAACTGTGCATGCTCCACAGGCATTATCTTAAATATTATCTAAGACTGAAATAGAGGAAAGCTCTTGGTTGACTGCTCATGCCTCTGCCAGAGACTGATTCGACAGCTCGTTGCATTTGTTTACATTTTTGGAAATTTTATCAGGTTTTTTTTTTTTTATTATTATTATTTTGACCCATTATGTACTTTCCACATAAAGACTGCTATGATGTATGGAATACTGTTCTGTAAGCATATTATACCTGGACTGAAAACCTTTGCTGTCAGTGAAATCTACATTTATATATAAAAAAATGAACATAAAAAATGAATGTTTTGATTACATAAGCACAGGTAATAGATGACATATTTTACACATGCATTCAGCTTAAACTGCATGCAAGATATTGCTATGAATTATTTGATTGAGGAAGCCAAAAGAATAAAGATGCCATGTAACTCAGGTACATGTGTGATGTTCTTTTCTATTGGTTTCATTTAGCATGGACACACACAGTTAACCGCATTATTTACATTTTAACATGACCTTTGGGTAAAATGCTGTAAGAAACTTCTATGCTAGATCTCGTTTGAGGTATAATATCTGTGCACGCTGGCATTTTGCACATCTACAACTTGTTTTTCACTTTAGCTTTGTGCATTTAAATCCATTGGTAATTCTGTGTTTCTAGATATTTTACAAGGAGGGAGAACTGGTGGAAGTACTTTTCCTTCTTAATTTGGGTGTGGGCGCTTAATTTCAAGTAGTTTCTTTCAGCCATTTTGCATTAATTTTTTTTATCCACCAAATGACTGTCTATGAAGCCTGTTGTGATAAATGTCTGTTTTGCTGGATGTTTCACCTTCGAGCATGGATCTAACAACAATTATACATTTGCAATAGAAAGGCCTTTTCCTATTTTCCATCAATATGGAGGGGCCGCACATGTCTGCTGGCTCAAATGCTGTTTGGGCAAAAGAAATTGTTTTATGGGCATGAGCTTCTGTCTCAAGTGACTAACCACACCTAATTAGGAAAGCATTAGTGCCCTGTGCATTAGTCACTCTTTTTATGACTTTCACCATGCTCATTTCAACCCAACCACAATCAGCATTATGCCTTTCACCCAGCCGGAAAAGACTATTTCTTGGAGCGTCCATTTCTTCTATTGCAGCTAATGACCACTTAAATGTTTCAGAGAGTGAGTGAGTGAGTGAATGTGTGAGTGCATGAGAGAGCGAGAGAGGCCCACACTATGTGATTTACAGTCTATATAATACATTTTATTAGAATGGTCTGTTTGCATATGTAAGCAGCTGCAGCTAGCCTACGGTTATAAACCCCTCTTCTTCTTAAAGGTCGTAGGAATCGCTACACTGATGAAATATTGGCCAGGCCAATGTGTGTTCGAGTCTGGTACACATTGGACTGTTGGTTGATCAGGAAGTGCATGCATCTGTTTGCGAGTAGCTGTGGCCGCTATTAAGAGCTATTAAAATACCATGTGGAGTGAAAGAGACATTTGATGAATTATTAAGATGATACCGTGTACTGGCTTTTAACTGTAGCGTGGTAGATGGTTTCAGGCCTATAGAAACTGGGTCCATTTTTTTGGTATTTTGTTTCATTCACCACTCCTTATTAGCCGTATTAGTTGTGTTGCTGGTCATTAAACTTGCCACTATCAATTTCCTCTCTTTTTAAAAGCTCCTTCTCAGTTATTTCATTTCATCCAGCATAATTATGTTATATCCGTATAGTGGCCTCAAGTTGACCCTGCCAGCCCCTCAAAGTGAATTAGTGTAAATAGCACTCAGGCCGAGGCACAAATTGTAATTCTTTACCGAAAGCCTTAGCATTTTACAAAAAGGCTGAGTTTTTGTGATCAGTGCGTTGTCTGAGGAGACTGTAGATGTGACAGCAGTGTCATAGCCTCTGTAATGATTGACCGGCTCATGAAGCTTCTCTACCAGACGACCATTAAAATGAAGAGTGAGGCTGCAGAGTCTCTCTTTTCGCCGTTGCTTGGCAACGTGACATCAAGACCAGTCCGTTGGCCAATTGTTGCTAGGAATGCTAATGAGGAGCCCGGCCCTCTCTGCCTGTGGGCGTCACTATGTGTATCCTTGTCTAGCACCAGTATTCCAGAGCAAACACGCACCAACAGCCCTCACCCAGCTGGGACATTACCAGCATTTACCAGCTTTATTTAGACTAATTGTATTACATCTCAGGATTAAATATATTTATAAATATAATATATATTTAATATATTTAAATAGATTTTAAATATAAAATATATTTTATGTAATACTGTAATACTGATGCTTTCACAGGTGTGAAAAATGAGAACTAGTGTATATTCTACTGGATTCACAATAAGAGTGCACACTCACAGGAAAATGTAGTTTTGTCCATTTTGTATGGGACTGAGTACCTACTGTGTATCCATGTACGGAAGTGTGGTCATCAGTGTCATTCATATTTAAAGTATGCTCCTCCTTAAAGCATTGTAAGACCCTGCTTTAGGTCAACATAGTGTTTTTTCTTACCAAAAGCCATAAATACTAATGACATTAGACCCAGGAAGAGGCTTTGATGATTATGAGTGAATGCATGGATTTAAGTACATTTTAATAAATGTTCATCTACATTAAAAACTGCAAGTTTTTTATTTGCATAGGACCACAGTTATAATGCACAAAAAATAACAACATCCTTGATAGTAAGGACTTTAGAATAGGGTCGAGTTAGCAGTATGGGGGCTGGTGAGTATTGTATGCAAGTAAACCACCCTTGCAGCGTGCTCTGTTGAGATTTGCAGATTGATCAATTAGGGATAATGTAGATAAATTGCAATGGAGCAGGCCACATATAGTATACTTATGTCAGAAGCTACTAATCACTAGATTTCTGCTAAGATTCAGAGGTCTTTCAGGAGCTGGCATATATATTATTTCTAAGAACTAATACAAACTGTTGATCATGGTTCCTAAAAGTATATTAGTATTAAGAACATCTTAACTGGTAGAGAGAGAACACAGGATGTGATGATGCTCACTTTGCCATTAGCAATCATCTTTGTAAGATGCTTTTGGGAAACCCAGCCAAGATCTTGTGCTGGTAAAATATGGTTCATCTAAACACATAAATGTTACAACGGTTCACAAAATCTCAGATAATTAATAATAATAATTCAGTCTTCTTAATTAGTTTAATATTTCCAAAGTCCATTATTAGCTATGTTTCAAATCTACAATTTGCAGTGCAAGACAATACATGTGCAGTTATTAGTCTAGACTATGTCTGTGCCCCACTTTACACAAAACAATCTTCTAACTCCCCCGAAAGCCATTATAACACAGTGGATGTATAATAAGTAGCTAGCAGGAACACAGTGGCATGCTCTGCTTTGCCCCATGCTCAAAGCTCAATATCAACCTGATTTACTCCCCCATTGATGAATGGTGCCCAGGCTAATGATTATCTGTCAGCGCATGTATGGAATGGAATCTGACAGGCTAGGCTGTGGTCTCTGCTGGGACAGCAGTTAGGTAGGCCCGTGTGTTTAGACTAGGCTCAGGGGCTCCCAATGCTGGGCTCACAGCCACCATGCTGTTCTACATCGCTCTAGACATACACAGCTCTAATTTCACGATCAATGTTGTCAAACTGTTGTGTAATACTGAGACACTCATTACTGCTGATGAGGATAAGCAGCATTTCCTTTCCACAAACTGTAGGACAGTGTGTGACAGTGGCCACAGACAAGCATTTAAAAAAAAAAAACTTACATTGACTTTATACTGTTCCAGAATAACAACCACCATGTCAAATGGACTTGTGTGAATTGGGGAGAATATAAATTTGGCCCCATTCTGTATGTAATATGTATAATAACAAATTGGTAGATTGCTAGGCACTGCAACACTTCTCTTTGGTATAGCTGTCATTACAATAAAATGTGAGCTTCAGGCACTTGTGCAGCATTTGACTTTCCTTCAAAGATCCATCATGTGATGGGGCTTATTCCACCCAAATGGGTTAGAGACATCCCTCACCATATCAACACCCCTGCACTGGGCTTCATTCATTCAAAATGACCTGGAGACCAGGATGAAAAGAGCAATAAAGAGGGAGCCTATTCCTAATCTGTTAAACTTGGAGATTTATTCAGATCAATTATTCATAAGATATACAGTAGTATTTAGTATTATACTATAAAACTATAAAAAAGAGAAATAATTAGAAATACTTACTGCAAATCTAATTTATAAGTTATATCGTTATGAGCATAAGGAACTGCAGTGTGTGGACATTGGTGGCCCTTACAGTTTCCAGGTCTTCATATTCATATTTTACATTGTTGTAGCAGTTATTACTCTTAATATGTAGCATACTTGCATAGACCTGAGATGAAGATACTAGTCTAGTAAGTATAGAAGCGTTTACCCATTACTGACACAGGTTGAGCACACAGCTTGTGTAATCTCTACAGAAAAGCACTGCCACTAGAGAGGGACGCTCTGCAGCAGTCACACATGGGCCTAAGGTCACTACACTCAATAGCAAGCATTGACATTGAGCTGTTTAGCAGCGGAGCAGCGGAGCCGTGTTCTCTGGTCTAATAATGCTCCATCTAATGCCTCTGACATGTGCTGAAGTTGAGTTCTGGGGTCTAAACTAATGCTGAATGCAATCACATCCTAACAGCAATGCGGAGGATACTACAGCAGTTGAGGGGGACAGCCTCCCCCCCCATCTCTGCTCACTGAGAAAGCCTGCGTGTGGCGGCTTGCGTTCACGAGCACGCAGGAGTCCCTGCACCGCAACTGGTGGTGCGAATCTGGAAGGTACATGGCGCCACCACGAGGACTCACGAAGAACGTCAAGGGGGACTAATCCACTTCCCTTATTCCAGACAGAAATGGCGGTGGTTGTTTGGTTACCAGGACGCCGTGCATGATCTCCAAGATGGCGAAAACTGAGTGAAAAAAGAAAGTGTTTGTGGTGCTCCGTTATGTCAGTGAAATGTCAGTACGTGATCATTTGTGAACGTAAAAGCGCGCAAACATGACTACCGTAGAGGACGAAGAGTTAACACTGGTAAGTGGCTAACCTAGCTCCAGTCAAGCCCATGGAAATGTCATTTTAACGGACGTCGGCTAGCGCTACCTTCGGTGGATGGCAAAGTTAGCACTAGCAGAGCAAAAAGGATGGCAGGTTTCCTGCTGCTCTGATCCAGTGGCTTAAACGACGGTCTCAGGGACACTAGCTAGCTAGCTGGTCATTTATTAGCTTGAGAATAACTGCTACAGCCCCTCTCGCGTCTTGTTTGCTTTCTTTTGCTATATCATACAATTAGCCTGCCGTCCTGTCTCCTGTGTCTTTCTTAGGATGACATCTATCTAGCTAAGTGTAACCATGCCCTCTTAATGTCTAACATTTCCAGGCCTTGATTATATATCACTGCCGAGAGAAGTATTCCAGTCATGTCCTGAATGTTTCAAGTGAAGCCCAAAGGAAATTCACCAGCGACCCAGTCTTCATATTCTTCCATGCCTATGGGCTTCTCATGCAAGGTAAGTAGCTAAGTATCCTTAGAAATGTCACACATCACTCTGTGCTACATGAGCATGAACATGACACTCAGGCCTGTCTCTAAACTCTGCATATCAAGAACTGGTTATGCACACGTCACCTTAGGAGTCTACAAGCTCCAATTTGCACTGACCATACCCAGATTTTTAATCTGCTGCATATGTCCCTTTACCTTTTTATGTCATTTCAGGGACGTCTGTACATAAACTTTATTCATACACGCATATGGCACTTTACTTCTGATGTCAATGTCAGGGACCTCTATTTATTTATACAAACTAAATAGTTTACATAGCTTAAACTCATACATTCTTACAAATGAGTAAATTACCATTTCTTTCTTTTTGTTATTTAATGTGTAATAGTTATTTAAATGTTTAATGTCTATTTTGTTGCACCAAAATCCTGTGTCTGTCCTGTACATGTCACAGTTTTGACAATAAAGCTGACTTGGACTTTGAAATTTGTGGTTCTAAAAACTACTCACTTTGGGTTCATGAGTTTACAGAGCCCCTAAAGTATCAAGGCAGAAATATAATATTCAGAGACTTCAAACGCTGCCTCAGTTTAAAAGTTCCTTCAGTTTAGAGTGGAACCTTTAATTAAATCGAGGGAACTCTTTATTAAATTGAGAGACTTTTGAAGTTTCTAAATATATATTTTTAATCTTGATTATTTAGGGGTTTTGTTTAAATGTTTTTTAATTATTATTTTTAATTCCTACAACACAGTCCTTCATAGTAGTACTGGGTGGTAGTGATTGCAATACAGTACCATGTTATCAGATCATATTGAAGTTAGCATTAGTGAAGATAATAAACCCATGCTTGTGAATACTACTGCACTACGCTAAGGGAACCAGACAAAATATTGCAAATTTTAATGTTTAGAAAGACCTACAAGACCCCTTTTTATGTCCAGTTGGTCAAAGCCTAAAACACCCAGCACATGACATGCATTGCAGTTAAATATCAGGTCCTGTATACCACGTGAAAGGTGCATAAAATAAAATGTAAATATTCTTCCCCACATGGGCACGTGCTGTTGTATGCTATGGCTATAACATTCACTATTTTTGAAATGTAGTGTTAATAAAAAGTAAAAAGATCAAACAAACCAAAAAAAATCAGTATGTCAAGATCTGGTTTTATGTTACAGCTTAAATTACAGTGTGCAAATTCTCTGTGTGGAAGAATTTAACACTTTTATTCTGTAGACCGTGTGCAGGAGGCCATTCAGGAGCTGGAACAGGTGAAGGACAAGAAAGATGTGTCTTTGTGTACACTTATGGCTCTGGTCTATGCCCAAAAGAAAAGACCTCACCCAGGTAGAGTTTAATTCAGTTGGTAATTTGACATATGTGAATCCGTCATTTGTGAGGGACGTGATGGCTTGACTACATGTTTCTGACTTCAGACAGAGATACTATTCAAGAGCTTGATGCCAAGGTTAAGGAGGATCGTAAAAGTGCCAGCCCAAAGGCTCTGTACCATGCTGGAATGTTTCTGTGGCTCCTGGGCCGCAATGACAAAGCCAGAGAGTATGTGGACAGGATGATCAAAATCTTGAGTGGCTCCACTGAGGTAACCTTAAAATCGGTTCATTCATTTCTAGCAGTTGTTTAAGTTCAAATATGTAAAGATGATCACAAAGGCAGTGCAAAGAGATAACATAAGAAGAGCTGGGTTTCACAAAAGAACTTAACACAAATATGATTAATAAATGGTTGCACAAGTACCGCTGAGATACTTTTGGGAATTTTGTATTATGTTATAATGAATAATCTGCAATAAAAAAACAAAAAACAAAACAGGGCAGCTGCATATACTCCTAACCTATGTTTAGAAGGGTAATTAATGACTGAAATCAGACTTTAGATATATGCTGTAGTTTTGTCTTAAATTGCATAATGCATTCTGGACTCTTTTGGTTTAGCTAACTATGGAGATATTGTGTGTGTTTCAGGGGATTGTACTGAAAGGGTGGATAGATCTGACTTCCGGTAAAGATGCCTATGCCAAGAAGTCTGGAAAGTACTTTGAGGAGGCTCTAAAGGAGAAAATCAACATTTTTGCTTTAATGGGAAAGGTAACTGCTACAAACAATAGAACCAAATATGACGTGATGTTCATTGTACTGTGGTGGTACTTGGTAATGCTTTAAATGTTAAGTGTTTTTTTTTTTTTTAAAAACAAAAAACTAACTCTGATTTGCTGGCTTTCAGGTGCAGTATTATGAGTTCAGACAGAATTACTCTGGTGCTTTAGAGACAGTTAACCAAGTCATTGTAAGATATCCATCCTTCATGCCTGCCCTGGTAAAGAAGATGAAGCTTCTGCTGAGCCTACAGGAATGGGAGCAGACTGTGGATGCCGCTCAGAGGTAGAACAGCATTCGCTGCTGTGTTTATCTGTTGTTGTTTTTTTTTTTTTTTAGGGGTCATTTGGGCTGGCTTTTATATGAACAATGTTCAGCTATCTTTGTTTTTCATTCGAAGAGCCTGATTTCTCAGCAGATAAACACAAAAACACAGCAAAGTCACTAGGCCAGGCCAAGCAAACCCCTGAGAGTCCGTCAATGCGCGAGTGTAAATGAAAATCAAATGTGATGCCACAGATCCGTTCTAAAAGACTGGTGCATTGTTCTCTTCTCCTCTGCTTATTGGACTAGGGCCAGTGGCAAGCAGAATCAAAAGGGCCTTTGAGGCTGAGTGCTAAAGCCACATATATCCCAGGGTGCACTGCTGCAGGGTGGGGGGGGTGTGAGTGGAGAAAGAACATTCACTCTGAGAGAGCTGGTTTAGGATTTGGTAGTGCCACTGCTGGGCTCAATGAATGAAAAGACTCACTCTCTCTCACACACTCACTCACACACACACACACACACTCTCTCACTCTCTCTCTCTCTCTCTCTCTCTCTCTCTCTCTCTCTCTCTCTCTCTCTCTGTGTCTGTCTGTCTGTCACTGTCTCTCTGTTATCTTGAATCACCACATCAGTACCTTTACAGGATAAAAAAACAGAACTTTATTTAAGTTAATGGGAACGAGACTTAACTCCACACAATGTGCTAATGGACTATGTCAAGACACCAGGTGAAGGAAAGCTGACATTTAAAAAAACAGTGTAGCGTTTTGTCCCGGCATCTTAGGGTGATTTATAAAGTTCTTTCAAGCACTTAAATTAGCATACATCATTTTCCCAAACCGATACCAACAGCAGCAAGTGTTACTATACCCAATGTGAGATACATTGAAAGTGTTTCTTAAAAAATGTTGTTCTAAGCAATTGCTACATAAATGTGTTTAAATTTCAGAATGCTCTTGCTCTAGGTTTGGAGACTGTTTGTAGTTTTAATGACTTTATAGTTTCATATCTTTACTTTAACAATAAACAGTGATCCTCTGTGACAAGTATGCTGTGTGTGTTTTAAGTTCTGTTTTTCATTTAGCATTCACTGTGTCTTTCACTTCAGGCTTCTTCAGCGAGACAAAGACAATCTGGAGGCTCTCAGAATGCTGGCACTGCACTCGCTCTGCAGAGAGGGAGACATTGGAGAGGTTTGAGACTTTTACCTAAAGTCAAAGCCAAAAAGGCCAAAGTAGCCAAAATTATACTAAATAGTTAATTTATACTTTATTCTTAAATGGTGAATTTATGCTTTACTCCATTAAAGTTTTGTGTTTTTTTTCCTAGTCTGTGAAGCAGCTGTTGAACCTTATCAGCAACATGGACACCCAAGAGCCCAACAACTCAGAGCTCCTCTATAGAACTTCTTTAGCGTTCACACGAGTGGTAAGATTAAACTTTTTTTTTATTCTTTAATTTATTGATTGCAGGACATATTCGACAGACGTTTACCTGAACAGTTACAACCAGAGAATGGATGTTAGAATTTTAACACTTTACCTGAGAATCTTAATGATAAAAAATAATCCAACTAAAGATTGGGAAATGTTAGAAAAGTGCTGTTTTAGAAAAGACATAAGAGATTTTCCTTCCTTCCAGGGCTTTCCTAGACCCAGACTAAGCCCAAAACTTAACTCAAAGGGATTTAAACATCATTGACACTACAGCTTACTTTAGCACTATAGTCTATGCAAAAATGGTCCTAGAAAGACTCAAAAAAGGTTATTAACAGTTCATATAAAATATAGTATTTAAATAGTATATAGAATTGTTCTGTGTTAAAGAATAATTTAATCAAGCAAAGAGCTATTTAAGCATCCATATGGTCCTTTCATTTTTTTATGGTTCTTTGTAGATGGTTATACATAGAACCTTTTAAAAATGTTTTTATGTACCACCGAAATGGGTTCCGAAGTCAGAAAATGCTTCTTAGTACTATATAGAAACATATTGCTTAGAGTACAGATTAATTAATAGTAAAAATATTAACAACAACAACAATAATAACGATAATACTCCCTGGTCTCTAGTGTGGTAGAGCGGAAAAGGTGCTACAGCACACCCATACAATGGTGGAGCGAGCGTTCTCCCAAGCGTCTGGTGATGCAGAGCTGGCCACTGAACTGGGCTACCAGCTGGTCCTGCAAGGAAGAACTAAAGAAGCCATAAAGTGGTACCAAACTGCAATGAGTTTGGATGAGAGCAGTGTCTCAGCTCTGACAGGTAAGACCAAATTCCAGTATTATGCCTCCCCAAAGGGCTGGGAAAAAGGGGACTTGTTGTTATTTAGCAATACACTTGATGGAGGGATTGAATTGCCAAGGTATTTTCCAGCCCAGATAAAAAATGTCCATCTAAAATCACAAATTAATTATGTTTATGATGTTGTCAGAGAGTGTCAGAGAAAGTAAAGTAGACATAGACATACAGAGTCAGACTTAAATACTTTGATGATGATGATTTGTTGATTCCAACTATACACTGTTACAGGAAATGCTGATCTACAAACCATAATACACAGTCTCAAAAATGTGTCGAAATTGTCACCCTATGGGTCGCTAACAAATTTGCAAACTCATCTATAAGTAACACAATATCTCTATAGTCATGTGGTGCCTTGATTATGGATGTTTATTTTCCACATGGACAAACTGAGGCTAATTAGTTAGCCCAGTCTGTCTAGTTTATCTAGTCATCCCTAGTGTCTTCCACAGAAATAATTCAGAAGCTGCCAGGCTTTAAAGACAACGTGGAGTTTTGTCCTAACTGCAGGTTGGTCTGTCTAATTGGGTTGAGATTACAGATCTGTGATTTGCCTTGGTTTGAAAACTGTATTTAACTTCTCCTGAGAATACCTGTAATCATTTGCCATCTTTTCTGGGGCTCAACGACTGAGTTGTTTTGAAACAATCATTGGCTTTATGTCAGCAGTTTATGTTTCTCAGAGTGTCCACTGTTTATTGGTTCTTCCTAAATTGAACTAAGCCTTTGTCTTTGGCAGGTATTATTCGGTGCCAGCTGAGCGAGGGGCATCTGGAGGACGCAGAACATCAGCTCGAGTTCCTCACTGAAATCCAACAGTCTATCGGCAAATCAGCGGTGAGACACCAAACTTTTGTTTCAGATTTTCTTTCTATTTATATTTCTCTGAGAAAAATTTTATATATATATATAAAACAGAGATTTTAAGTGAATTGAGAGTGTCAAGAACCATCACCCCCCCCCACAAAGAAATAAATCAGGTTCTCAGCTCTTTAATGAAATCTCTGTAGCTGCTTCTGAAATCTCTTTAGATCTTCAGAGTTTCTTCATGTTAGTTATTCCACTGCCTTATCTTCTTTGTTTAAGGTCAGGAGAGTTGGGTAATGCTGAATCATACAAGTGCAGTGGCTCATTTTGTTGAATTGCACAGGCAGTCCTCTGCAAATCATCCAGAGACAGCAGAGACTGACGCAGCCACTGGTGTTTTATTTAGATGGAGTCATCCACAGTGCGTAACGTCTGCTACTTGCAGCTACGGCTCTTCTTAGTGACATCAGTCAGACACAGTATGCACTCAGCTGAACTGCAGAACTGAGAACACGGTGTAATGAAAGACTTTAATGACTTGATAAACAAGTGGTCATGATGTAGGTCAGTGATGGTTTATGTAATTTGTGCTGTTGTGTGTAAAAACCTTCTCAAGTTAAATCTGTGGTAGACATAATGACAGACTCCACAATGTAAGTTAAGATAATATTCAATGATATCTCCATTTAATCTTGTGCCTTAAGTTTGGACTACCATTTTATATTTTATTGTGTGTGTGTGTGTGTGTGTGTGTCTGTGTGTTTTTGTTTGTGTGTGTTTTAGGAGCTGTTGTTTTTGCGGGCAGTGTTGGCCATTAAAAAACGGAAATCTCAGGATGAAGTAACCAACCTGTTAAATGACACTGTGGACACACACTTCTCCACTCTTCAGGGTCTACCGCTGAGTGTAGAATACTATGAGAAACTCAACCCTGACTTCCTTCTGGAGATTGCAAAGGAGTACCTGGCACTCTGCCCTGCCAAGGTCTTTGTACTTGAAGTATATGCATTTACAGCAACCACTGTTTCATTATGCACACTCATTGACCTTGTTATTGGTTGATGGATATGACCAATGCTGATGAGTGTTTCAACAATGTACTTTCCTTGAAAGAGAAGTCCCCTAATAGCAGCCTGTGTACCAAGAATCAGCCAAAATGAATATCCAAGCTGCGAATTTCAGGATCCTTAAGCTACTATTCTGGTGGCCCTTACAATATATATTATAGGCGCTCCATTAGTTTTAATATGGTGGTGAATGGGGTTGCAGCAGAGGAATAATGCAACTCTTTTCACATTAGGGAAAACATCCCTAATGGTTTCTTAGCAGTTAGTGTGGCTATCCTGCATTCCTCCTTTGTTAACCCAGTGTTTACTAAAGAGACAGTATTTCATTCCACCCCATGCAGCTTTTAGGATTCTGTTGGGCTTCTTAAAAAAACTAGTTCACCATAAAATCGAATTGGCCGGTTTCCTCTAATTCCAAACACGGTCAGTTGGCCATAGTATTCGGTGTGCAAAAATTGCTTCTTTAGGTTTGCACTGGAGCTGCAAGGCTAATGTAGCTAACTAGGGAATCTGCTTTCAATGTACACTATATGGGCAAACTTATTGGGACACCTGCTTATTCACTTTTTCTTCTCAAATCAAGGGTTTTAAAGATTTTATCTTGCATTTATTAGAGTAACTGTCTGGGGAAGGCATTTCTTCTAGATTTTTGAGTATTGGGTGAGAATTTGATTGCATTCAGCAACAAGAGCGCTAGTGAGGTCAGGATGTTGGATGATCACAAAACAGTTCTTTTATTTTACTGCAAGACTAAGAGTAGCAAACATTAGAATGTCTTGCCCAAATGTCCTGGGTTATTAACTATGTTTTCCATAAGGGGGGGAATAAATCTGAGTGTTAGGTGAACTCTTCCTTTTTCTAACCTTGAACAAATCTGTGTTTAATTGTTTTGTGTGTTACTGATGTTTATATTTGTTTTTGTTCTCAGCCTCCAGCCCAAGGCCAGGCCCCTGCACCTCAGCTGCAGCACTGTGCCTCTGTGCTGGACACAGTGGTCAAGATTGTCCCTGGACTCCTCCAGGCTGTGTTTCTAATGGCAAAAGTCAGGTTCCTGTCAGGTGAATGTTTCGGGTTAGACAGGATGCTTTCAAAACCAACATCAGTTCTTTTAAAAGCTTCTGTTGATCTTGTCAACATTATTTATTGACTGCATTCATGTCTGATCCTTTAGGTGACACAGAGGCAGCACAGAGCAGTCTGCAGCACTGTTTAGATCAGAAGCCCTCTTTTGCTGACGCTCACCTCCTCATGGCACAGATCCATCTCCTGCAGGGCAATTTTAAACTCTCCTCCCAATCGCTGGAGCTCTGTCTCAGCCACAACTTTGAGGTGAAAACTTTTTTAAGGGTTTTTTTGTCAGTAGCGTATATGCTTCTTTGTATATGCTATTTGTAAGCATGCACAGTTTGTCTTTTACCCCAAGTGTTATCTGTTAGCCAACATGTGTTTTCTGTTACGAGGTAAGAGACTAATTTAGGTAACAATAATGAAAGCATATGTACAGCAATTAGCACTGTATGAACTGCATTCCTACATACGCAGTTGATTGTGTCAGTTTGTTGACATGCTGTTATGATTGGGGGTTCACTGTTAAAGCAATATTTATGTTGCATTTTTACCCTAAAAACTCCTGGCTCGATATGCTGCTAACATCAATTTATCATTTTACCTTTTTTTTTAAAAATGTTATGCATTTAATTTGTGTAAAGTCCTGTAATATTACTGTAATATTGCTATTATTTAATATTAATATTACTGTGTCAGTCTGTTTTTCCCCTTTATTTCGTGACTGATCTGTATCGCTCAGCTTATCCAAAAATGCGTGCACCATTTGTCCTTTAGGGATGGCTTAAAGCATGAATTTACACTTCCTAACTGTAGGGGGAGCCCAGGAGCAAGAAATGCCAATTACTGCATAATGCAGCTGTGAGACACACTGAATTTCTACTGGATTTGTAAATACTTTGGAAAGAAATCTTTAAAAAAAAAAAAGCACAAAACTGTCCTGGCTAATTGCCTATATTTGGGAAGTAGAACAATTGTACAAAGTTGATTTTTTTAATTAATATAAACTATTAATTTAAAATTGTAAAGACTCCCTGTGGAGATTATTGTTTTGTATAAGTATTAGATCTGTCCGTTCAGGTCCCACATAAAGACCTTCTGCTCTCCTCTGTCTCTGTGTTGGTCAGGTGAGGGAACATCCTCTCTATCACCTGATTAAAGCCCAGGCTCAGAGGAAGATGGGCGAGCTGCAGGAGGCCATTCAGACACTGCAGTTGGCCATGAGTCTGCCAGGCGTGAAGAGAGCTGGATTCGGAGCCAAAAGCAAGGCTAGAAGAGTGGAGCTCAGTGCTGCAGATTGTGTTTCTGTCTATCTAGAGCTGGCTGAGGCACTCTGGCTCAATGGAGAACAGGTAACATTTGCCAAAATAAAATTATTTGCACAGAAACCTGAGGTTAATGGGATAATGATGGGAATTTCCCCATGACTAACTTAGTAGAATATATTTTGATGTGTATACATTATTATTTACTTTTTGCATGGGGAACCGTCTCTGCTTACTATGTTTCTTGTGATAACTGCAGCATGAGGCAGCTAAGGTGATGCAGGATGCAATAAACGAGTTCACGGGCACTCCTGAGGAGCTGCGGGTCACCATCGCTAACTCCGACCTCGCACTGTTGCGTGGAGACACAGAGCTCGCACTGAGCATGCTCAGGAACATTGCACAGGACCAGCCCTACTATGTGCAGGCCAAAGAGAAAATGGCTGACATTTACCTAAACCACCGGAGGGAGAAACGTCTGTATGTTGGCTGCTACAGGTAAAGGGAAAACTACCTACTGGACCTCTGATGCACACATGGTATAACATGATCTACATTGATCACATTGCAACCGAGTGTAGTACAACAGTGCAACCAAGACACAATTTGCCATGTTGCTGTAACACCTAGTTGAGTTTTTAATCTAGGGTTTGACTTTTTGGGGTTTCAGTAAAATCTAATTTATTCAGTAAGTTCTTAAAGTACAATATTGCAGACATTCATGGTGGGATAGAAGCTGGTCTTATTAAACAATGTGTAAAAGTCCATTGGTTCTTATTCATGGTGAAAGAAGTTCACAGAGAGTAAAATGTTAAGGAATGTTGAGCTTGCCCATTCATGTTGTGAATTTGTATGTATTGCATTAAGTGCTTCATTTAGTTGTCACCTATGAGGCCTACAGGTCTTCCTCTTATCTTCAGCTTCGGTGTTGACAGGTCTTGGCTAAAATTTATTACAACCTGTACAAGCATCAAATATGAGAACACACTCACATTTAAGAAATGGCACCGCGCATGCACATTTTCTTACATTCTAAATGTACCTCTATTTTTATCAGGGATTTGGTGGAAAAGATGCCCAGCTCTCATACATTCCTTCTGTTAGGAGATGCTTACATAAACATCCAAGAGGTTGGTATTAAGTAACCCCTAGTGACCCTGTACTTGTTTTAACATTTAACGCCTCCACCTGCTAGCTTATTCTATCACAAATCTGCCCTCGTAAGGGCTAACCTACTTGCTATTTCATTATTACGATCCTTGGGATTGTACAGTTGTATGCCAAAATTCCAAAAATGGTTTTGGTCAGATCAATTCATGGGTCATAGCATAAAAAAAACACATTAAATTCTTGTTTTTACTTTCTCCACTTGTAGATGACTTCTTATTTTAGGCTGATGTAGATTATCACAATGAAGTGGACACATGTATGTTAATCAGTATTAATCTGTATTAATATTAACCTTATAAGTAATATTAACTGACCTGTAATCATCTGACTCTGTCAGCTAATTGCACAGGCTTAAATAAACACAACCTTCTATATACTCACATAACTAAAGCCGTCTTCTCCCCTGCTTCCTCCTCCATCTGTATCAAACTCCAGTGTCTCTTTGGACTCCTATATCAAGTCTCTCTCAAAAAAGCATATCCGCTGTTTTCGTTGCCTTTATATTGTACATATTTAGTTTTCAAAAATTGTAAATATTGCACCCATGCTCAAACAGCTGTGTTAATAGATAATTAGGGGCGGTAACTACATGGCTGAATTGAATTGAGCTATATGGCAGCATATGGTTGTGAAGTGCTTGCCCTAACTTTTGTCCAAATATTTACACTGTAGTAAACGCATAAACGCGTAAACGTTTGTGAGTTATGTTCCTTCAGAGGAATAGCTCAGTCAGGAATGTCTCAAAGCCAAAAGCTCCAGCATCGAGTCTGAATATAATTGAATTTAATTGTATGTGCTTACAGCCTGAGCTGGCCATTGAAGTCTATGAACAAGCTTTGAAGAGAAACCCTAAAGATGGTGCTGTGGCTAGCAAGATTGGAAAAGCTCTTGTCAAGACCCACAACTATGTTAAGGTAAGCACAAGGAGAAAAACTTTCCCAGCATTCTGTTCACCAAAACATCCTCTCCTGAAAAGTATACACAAACTTCATGTTCTTCAAAGTTCTTTATCAACAAACGTACCCCCCCCCCATCTGACGTCTTTTGTTTGTGCTGCTCAACTAATTAAAAAAGAGCCTGTACTCATCAGGGAGGATCAGGCAGGATAAATATACTTGTGTTGGTTCGGCTACCAGCTTACGCTTCAGAATATATGTACTCATTTGGAAACAAACATTTTCTTGACTAGAAGTGAAAAATGCAGGCCTGAATAGGTTATATTCAACATGATGTTTTGACAGCTTGACTTTATGGGATAAATGAGACAACAATGGGACTGCTCTGACCTGAAAAAGCAAAATAGATACACCTTCACACAATTGCATAAGGAGCTAAATACACAGATAAAGTGCAGCTGCTCTGTCAGAAACCACTAACTAATGCTAGGAATCTAGGTCTAGCTTTGGTAGGACTGTGCTGAAAGTGTTTTTGTTTCACAGGCTATAAACTACTATGAGGCAGCTCTGAAGAGTGGTCAGCAGAACTTCTTGTGCTATGACCTGGCCGAGCTCCTTATGAAGTTGAGACAGTATGAGCGCTGTGAGAGAGTTCTGCATGAGGCTCTCACACATGACCCTGGTGAGAATTTCCTACATGTACACACACAGTTCCAGCTTACTAAAGCACAACAACCTTGCACAGAACCATTTATTACTATTTAATGTAAACCCTTAAGGCTTTCATAAGACCATCATTACTTATTTCTTTCATAGTAGTTCTGAAATAATTCATGCTAGTTCCTAAATAATGCATCTAAAGATGACTGCCTGAATAACAAGCACAGAGTTTCAGTCCATTTCAGTCCTAATTCCCTTCACTACTGCTAGATGTTTTTATCGGTTCTGTTAGTTAATTCTCTTTTTTGTTTTTTTCTGTATTTTAGTGAATGAACTGCCATTTCTAACTGAAGACTGTCGTTACCTTGTACTGCTGGCCAAGATTCAGAGCAAAGTCAATAAAAATGATGAGGCTTTGCTTTCCTTACATCGTGTAAGTCTCTTTATAGTATGAGCTTCTGTTGTCCTCATTATGATGTATCTTTGTTTGTTTGAGTCTCTTATGGCAGGCTTCAACACTGGAAAGACATCAGTCAATATAATGATCCAACTCCAACTAAATCCAGTCACATTTGGCATGCTTTGAATGGAACTGCCTGTGTATATTATAAAGAACCAGTAAACCCTCCTGTTATGCCAAATTGTAAGAAATGGTTGTAATGCACCTGGTCAGTCTGACCCAGTAATATGTTTAACCACCTAATAAAAGTAGTTAAAATGTAGCACTTTTTTTTTTCAATAAATATTGTCCGTATTAGTAATTCAAGTTGCCTCCCCATTTATATTATGGTTTACGTATGATAAATCACCACACAATATTTATTTTAAATTATCTTCTTTTTTTTCCTACCATTTTTTTGGTACTGATGTGGGACAAGCCATCACTTAAGCGTTTGACCTGCAGCCTTATCATTTAACAGTCTTTCATTATAAGAAAAGATTCTATGATCAGCTTCATGGATTACTTTAAGATCCCGATAAAGGATATGCATTTTCCATTTACTTGTTCATTACACTAATTAAGTCCAGTAGAACAGGTTTCATGCTCCAAAAATGATATATTTAAAAATATATATTTATGCTTTAACAGTTCAAACTATTCAAGTTGACCTGCAACCCCCCAGATTGTTATTAGAGCCAAATAAATACATTTTGTGTGTTTGCTCAGGCAAGGGACGTACAGGCGAAGGTGCTGAAGCGCGTTCAGCTGGAGCAGCCCGATGCTGTGCCCATGCAAAAGCAGCTCGCTGCCGAGATCTGCGCCGAAATCGCCAAACACTGCAGTAACCAGCGCGGCTACGAGAGAGCTGTCAAGTTCTACAAAGAAGCGCTTGTGTACTGCGAGAGTGACAGCAAGGTCAGTGCGGCTGAATCAGTGTGTGCAGTGTGCTTGTCTCTCTGCAGCTGCATCCCAGGAGCTCCACAACACCCTTTTAGTCCTCCGTGTGGGTCTGATGGCACTGATGCACTTTTTGTGGAATCGTGCACCCTTTTAAGCTGTAAAGTCTTCTGGAATAAATTAATTACAACTTCACACTGTCTTATCATGTTTAATAATTAAAATGCCTTTCTTATAAACCAGGTGATGCTGGAGCTAGCCCAGCTGTATCTAACTCTGGATGATGTTGAGGCCTGTCAGCAGCAGTGCAGTCTCATCCTAAAGAATGACCAAGTCAATGAATCTGCAACACTGGTTAGTCTCTGTACAGTACCTTACTATTTAACTTTCTTGTTTGCAGTGAAATCAACAGATCTGTCTCTGTGATGTATGCCCCTAGATGATGGCTGATCTGATGTTCAGGAAACAAGACTACGAGCAGGCTGTCTTCCACTTCCAGCAGCTGCTAGAGAGGAAACCAGGTGTGACAGTTTTAGCTGTCCCTTCCAAAAGCCATCCGCTAACCTTTCATCACCTCCACCCAGCACCTCATCAGAGCGATGTTAATGAGGGAGGACTGAAGGAAACTTGAGCACTCTGCTCAAATACAGAGTTCTGTGTAGGCCCACTGTGGGTTTCTGGTAATGTCTTTTCCATGTCCCCTTCATCTTAGATAACTACCCAACACTGTCCAGACTGATTGACCTGCTGCGCAGAGCAGGCAAACTGGAGGAGGTTCCTAGATTTCTGGAGATGGCTGAAAAACACTCACCCAGGGCCAAGTTTGAGCCTGGATACAACTACTGTAAAGGCCTTTACCTGTGGTAAGAATACTAGGTAGAATTCAGTGAGATGCAGATATTTCTTTGCACATACTGTCTTTGTTTATATTGTTGGACTATCACCTGTAGTTCCATAAGCTTATAAGACATTCTTAGTATAACATGAGGATACCTCACATCTGGGGGAGTGAAGGCTGGTGATTTATCTTTGTGTATATTTCAGGTACACTGGGGAGCCCAACGATGGCTTGCGCCACTTCAATAAGGCCCGCAAGGACAATGACTGGGGACAGAATGCAGTGTACAACATGATCGAGATTTGCCTGAACCCAGATAATGAGACTATGGGAGGCGAGGTGTTCGAGAACCTGGATGGAGACATGGGGTAAGAAAACGCACTACAGTCTGACAAAAAGCCTGACTCTAGAGTATTCTTTCAGATACACAGAAAGAAGAAAAGGTACCCCATCGGTTTTGTATTATACTGTTTGTTATATAAGCAGTTGATGTTTATTTACCTTTTTCTTTCTTCATCAAGGCGCATAAATTAATGAGAGACACAAAGTAATATATTTGCAGTATGCTCACCTTGTGACCCTGTGCTTAAGCTTGGTGATGTATAAATGTTTGATAAGAATTTGTGAAGAATTTTTCACAATGATTTAAAGACCTCTTTCATTACCCTAACACTCAATGTCAGGTTATGAAAGTGAAGATAAGCATGTGCCTCCTGTGGGAGATTTTCTGGTGGCAGTGGTTGCTCAGTGGTTAGAGCATTGTTATTGAGGACAGGGTTGAGTGTTTGAGACCAAGCTGCCACTGTTGGGCCCCTGAGCAAGGCCCTTAACCCTCTCTGCTCCCTGAGCACCACACTAGTCTGCCGACTGCTCCGGGAATGTGTGCTTACTGTCCACTGTGTTGTTACTTGTGTGGGCATGTTTGTGTGTGTTTATTGCCCAGATGGTTTCAAGGCGGAAGTTACATTTGTGTCACATAATTGTTGTTGTCTTTTCTTTAAAACATGGCTCCTTTTTGACCTCTCTTAATGAAAACATTGGGCATCTCAACATGCGTAAAGGAGAACAACAACTGCCAATTCTGTTATGCTAATAGATGCCTATACTGGCTATAATCAGGTGTGTGATTAAGAGCAGTAGGGCCACCCTACCCACCTATAAAGAGCAAGACCAGTTAGGCTCTTTTAGACTCACAGCCACAGATGACCATGGTATTGCCATGGATCAAAATCTCCCAGTGATTGGCCTTTTTTTTTTTAATTTTTAACAGAGAATGCACATCTAAATATTAAAATATGTACAGTTTACCAACAAAGTAATGTTTGAAAATACAGACAAGTATGAAACTACACTTGCCCCTATTCTAATTTTTTTTTTAGTAAAAATGTAAAAGGTGACTGTTAGGTGTGCATAAAACTTTGTCAACATTTTTATAGTAATGTGTGTGATGTATGTTAACAGTAGGTGTAGGTGTTAAATGTAGGTGCATTGTTCAGTTACCCTAAGATGATGATGATGATGATGATAATAATAATAATAATAATAATAATAATAATGTCATTATTCCCCTACTACTACAAATTATTCAATAACTACTATGAAACTTTGTAAAGTTTGTAAAGTATTACAAGGGTGTGGAATTTAGATCTTGATCTGCTGAAGGGTCCTTTGAGTTTGAGGAGTTAAGCACTGTTTTATAATTTCTTATAATATCAGGAATTCCACAGAAAAGCAGGAGTCGGAGCAACTGGCTGTACGAACAGCTGAGAAGCTGCTAAAGGAGCTGAAGCCACAGACCCCTCAGGGCCACATGCAGTTACGTATTCTTGAGCACTACTGTTACCTGGCCACCAAGCAGAAGGCCAACGTGGAGAAAGCCCTAGGAGTGTTCACTGAGATCGCAAACAGTGAGGTGTGTGAATGGCAGTTTGACAGGGTGGATTGTTCATACAATGTGTAAATTCCCACACACCCATGGGCACACATTTGCACAATGAGCTTTTAGTGCAAACACAACTAGATCCTTGCTCCAAATTTGTATGTTTGCTTTTCATTGAGCAGCAAACCTACTCAACACCAGTTAAATAGAGCATTACGATCAGCCTGTTTCACACAATTCATTACTGTCAGTCATTTTTTTTTTTTTTTTTTTTTTTTTATGCAAGTAATCAAGGACCATATTTACTGCAGACAAAAACTTTACACAAATTAAAAAACTAAAGTAATTTTGCAGATAGTTTCAAGCTTTACAATTAAGCTACAGTATGACCATTTAACCATATAGTGTATGTCCTACCAGGAACTGATTTCTTCCACACTCTCTTACACTACAGAAAGACCACGTTCCTGCACTGCTGGCTATGGCCACAGCCTACATGATCCTAAAACAGACTCCACGAGCCAGGAATCAACTCAAACGTATTGCCAAGATGAACTGGAACATCATTGATGCAGACGAGTTTGAGAAAAGCTGGTTGCTCCTGGCAGACATCTACATCCAGTCTGGGAAATACGACATGGCAGGAGAGCTCCTGAAGCGCTGCCTGCGCCACAATAAGGTTGTCTTAGAAGGAAAATGTCCTGCTGGAAAAACTTGGAGAACGTCTGTTGTGTGATGTACTGTTCCATTGAAAAGATTGGAATCAGTGATTTCAATAATATAAATCCAGATTTATATTTGTTAGCAGATATATGTATAAAATGGCTCTAAAATGTTAGTTCTGTGCTCATTCACAAGTTTCAGTTAATCAGTAAGAAGCTACAAAGCTGTAAAAAAAAAAGTAAGAATTATTTAAAAGATTCAAATACTGGGCAAACTTAATATTAATTCTATTATAATTGAATTCTTAATGCTATCCAGCTATCTCAATCCTGAAAACTTGTTTTTGTAAAGAGAGAATTAGAATATATGATTTATCATTTAATAAAAAATTCTTCCCTTCACATACTGAAACTATTTATTATAATATCCAAAATTACCCTTTGGTGTTTATATGGACACATAATATGTTAACAAAGAACATGAGCACGGTTTTCATCTAGTGGTGGTAGTAACAAAAAAACAGTAAAACTTTGCATTAATTGTAAGAACTGATCACAGTGTCACCCTGTTAGTCTGTAATCTTATTTTTAATTTGCTAGCACATTTTTTGGTTTGGCCTCAGCTACTGTTGTTGCGGTTTTTGGATCAAGATATCAGGAGCAATTTTTGATGGTGTCATTAGAGGCTGATTTCCCAGACGGGAATTAGGCCTAGTCCTGGACCATATAGCATTTTAAATAGAGATTTTCCATTTTAAGGAACATATCCATGACTTGTCTTAAACCCTGTTTGGGAAACCAGCCCTAGGAGTAGTACTGTTGCAACCTCATCTTGAATGTGACAGTTGTCTGTTTTCCAGTCGTGCTGCAAAGCATATGAATACATGGGTTACATCATGGAGAAGGAGCAATCATTCAGGGATGCAGCTATGAATTATGAAATGGCTTGGAAATACGGCAATCAGACCAACCCAACCATTGGTATGTGTATAGACTTTCACATTTCCTGATGTTGATTTTAAATTTTCTTGGCCTTCATTTATATCTCTTGTATCTCTGTTAAAGGTTACAAACTTGCCTTCAACTATCTGAAGGCAAAGAGACATGTGGATGCAATAGATGTTTGTCACAAAGTGAGTAAACACGATTATTTATTATTGGTAATTATGGATTGATCTAAATCAAGCAAAACCTGTCAACAAAAGCTTTAACCCTGTCTCATTTATTCAGGTCTTGGATGCACATCCAAACTACCCAAGGATAAGAAAAGACATCTTGGACAAAGCAAGAGCTGCTTTAAGATCATAAGTGTGTGTGTGTGTACGTGTGTGTACGTGCATACGTGTGTGTGTTTGCTTCTCCATTTGTGTCAAAAAAAGTCTATGTTGTAAAATGGTGTTCGTTAAAAAAAAAAAAAGTGATCTACTTTTGTATTAACTTGCTGCTTGATAATGTTGAGTGATATTGTTTGTGTCTCACAAATAAACATAAAGAATTATTACCTGATGAGTATTCTCATTTTAAATTAGCTGTATGATAAATAACTAATATATTATATGAAATATTGTGCATCATGCAAAACCTCCAAAACAGCAGGAAGGAAGGAGGGAACCTTTAAATGGAAGCTTTTAGTCCAGGTCATTTTTGCAGCATTTCTATTGGTCTGTTCTTCTTGACATTTTGACACAAAGGTACGAACAACTGACAGATCCAAATAATGTAAAAAAAAAAGAGTGCACATGGTGCATTATTTATATATATATATATATATATATATATATATATAATCTCTATAATATCTCAGATTCCTTAAGGTGGAGGAATCAGTGCTACATCAAATTTCCAAACTTTCTACATTCTCTTGCATCCTACTACAGAATGAAACTGCAAAATATACCTGAAAACCACCAGAGACTACCTGAAGAGACACAAGCGGAAGCTTTTGGGATAGCTTACAGGCCCCTGACTGGAATATCATAGACCTTAAACAAGCTGTGCATTCAAAACGACCCAAGAATATCTCAGAACTAGAGGCCTTCTGCAAAGTAGAGTGGAGAAAGGGTGTGTAGACCATGTTAGGTGCCCTAACTTTGGCACAGACCACAGTGATCTAATTTGTTCATGTATGTATTTATGGTCTGTTACTTTAGGAGACACTAACCTCTTCTTTGGATCCCGAGGCATCCACTTTTCATTCAGCTTTTAGAGCTTCTTGTGTGGGCGAAAAGCTCTGTGTTTGGCGGGTGTTCCACGGTGTAGTCTGTGATCTGTAGCTGAGTTATTTCAGCATCTTTTTGCTTTCATTCAGAGAACAAAAATAACATCAGTTTTCATGGCACGTTTGTTCAGAGAGGACCAGCGTGTTACTACTTTCTTAATTGCGCATCAGCTGCACCTCCCCAACTCTGCTTGCTCAGTGAAAAGCCAGTAAAGGCTGAGGGGGGAGTCACGGTAGATTTGAGGCTAGCACCCCTTCTTGGCAAACGATGTTCGCCTGTAGCTGAGGATTCAAAGCCACCCCGCTGCTCTTTCTCTCTCTGATGGCCATCGTGTCCGCGTTCTTGCCTTTACCCCCGCAAGCGACCAACACTTCATGAGTTCCGTGTGCACGGTGACACGGCAAACGCCACCATGGTGGATTAAAAGAAACTTTAGCGAGTGTGACGGTAAGTTTCTTGTCATGGTTTATGTCGCGTTTAGGGTGAAGTGTGAAGGGTTGAAGTCTCGCTTTAGTGTTTTTACCCTTTTCACTTTGTTGTCGTTGAGAATGTCAGTCATCGCGGTTGCTAAGAGATTCGGACCTCCGTGAGAGAGCTGCTAACGACCAAGTGTTTCTACAGTTCGCGTGTTGTTAGTGAATAAAGGTGACCGTTTCACTGGTTTGGGGGTCGTTAAACCTCATGTTCTAGGTGTTGTGGCAGTGTGTGTGTGTGTGTGTGTGTGTGTGTTTAAGTGTTTGTATTGTTCGTAGTTCCCCACTTTACATTCATTAAGATTTCTCACCGCTAGTTTGAGGGAGCCTGAATGAGTTTTTTCCCCCACCCGTTTTCAGACAAGCCCCGCCTTCTGAGCTATGATTGGTTAGTTTCACCCGAGTTCTGCTCTGTTATTGGCTAGGGCTTCATACAGCGGTGGCACTGCTTGTGAATATGAGCCGGTAGCCAATCGTGTCGTAGAAGTCGGAATAAGGGCGTTAAAAAAAGGACTGCTGTCTGTTTCCCAGCGGCGGCGGCAGCAGCAGCAGCGGCGGCAGCTTTCAGTGAGTGAAAGCGCCTCAGTTTAACTTTACTCTGCACTCCTGTTAGCTCACACTGCCGCTGACTGACGTCTGTAACACAGTCCCCGTGTCCACTATGGGAAAGTCCCCGAGAGCCACGAATAATTTAGTCTAATTTTTAAAGTGTTTTTTTTTTCTTGTCTTTTTTTTGTGTCTTTATTTCTTCCTTCGTCCCTATTTTTTAGGTTTAACATTAGGATTCTCATATTAATTCCGATACGATGCTTTAGTGGTTTCACTCACAAGGCTACACACTGCAGGGACGACTTGGCATGGATGGGTTGCTGCGGGCGGCGTCTAATGCGCATGCGTGGCAGGAGTTTGTTTCCACCCTCTACCTGAGAGTAGCGCACCTGGATCCAACGAGACGGAAGTAGTGAGTCGAGATTACCTGAAGCCCACTGTGGGACTTTTCGTGGACGTTTCGTCCCAGGTTCTGGGTCAGTCGGACTTCTGCTTGGAATAACACTTGGGGCTTTAGCTCGATGAAATTCTGGATTAGTCATGTTTGTACTGGCACACAGCACGTTTCGACAGTAGTGCGGGTAAGTCTTTGGCATGGCAGTGCCGGAGTGTCTCATGCTGACCCTTCTGGCTAATGCTGACAAGTTGGAGGTCTCAGCTGCCCCTCTGCTGAAAGTCTCAGACTTTGTTCTGAGCTCCAAGCCTGACAACGTCGGTTTAAATCACTGCACTGATTTAATATAGACTACCATATGCTTCGCAAAGTACAGAGACCTCCAGGATCTCAAATGTTATTGTGAATAGATTTTTCCACTGGTTAAATTGACATGTTGTAATTTTGGGAAGTGAGTAACCTTCATGGCAAATTCCTAGAGGATGCATAAAAAACACAATGTGCTCGTGAAAACATTTTCTCTCCTAGAGAATCATTTCCCAGCCACCCTAAAAAGCTCTTAAATATCAATGAAAATGTTTATATTGGATAACCTAGCTGTTGGAACCGGGAGTAAACTGAGTATAAGGTTTTTCCTCTCCGAAGCTTCCACTCAGAAGTGTTTAAATTGGGTTTGCTTTGGAGATTACAATGTTCTTAGAGCTGTAATTGAGTAGTGGCTTTAAGGTTGTGATTACAGTGAAGATCATATTTGTCATTGCTTTTCTTCCTTCTTTCTTCCTTTTCTTTCTTTTTTCTTTTTTTTTTTCTTGTTACAGGTTCTTCAGTCAGGGATGTTACTCACAGGGTGTGTGTCAGGTGAAGCTTTATCTGCAACAGTTTAAACACACACACACACACACGCCTCTGTGTTCTTTCCCACCACAGAAGGATGACTGTGCTCCGCAGGCTGCTGCGCAGGCGCTTGCATCCATGGAAGCTTGCCATGGTGGCCCTGGTGTTTGTGACGTTTTTGTTCCTGATGCAGAGAGAGGTGGTCAGTCAGGGCCCGCAGGAGGAGGAGCCGTGGCTGAAGGGGATCGTGGGGAAACGGGACGCCGTGCTGGGCATGGTAATGGGGGCGGTGAATAACTTCAGGGATGCCATGCCAAAGATGCAGATTAGGGCCCCTGTCAGGCAGCAGGAGAGCGGGGGCAGCCAGCCGTGTCTGTCCGGCTACTACACGGCTGCTGAGCTGAGACCTGCGCTGGAAAGACCCCCGCAAAACCCAAGCGCCCCGGGGGCCTCGGGAAAGCCCTTTCACACGGAGAACCTGAGCCCAGAGGAGCAGAAAGAGAAGGAGCAAGGAGAGGAGAAACACTGCTTTAACCTGTTCGCTAGTGACCGCATCTCACTCAGCAGAGACCTTGGCCCGGATACCAGACCTCCAGAGTATGTAGCCCAATATCAGCAAGATACAAAGCCGTAATTTGACAAAAAAAAAATCATGCTTATATTATTTTTCAATGACCCTTGTGGCACTGTTGTGTACAAATGGAGAAATGTACATCACATACTTAAAACAGTAGTAGCATATATATCATATCATATTATATATATATAATATTATATAGTATCATATTTAGGCAATTATAGTGCCCATTGTGGTATAAGAGTGTCCTGCCTTGTCCGAAAGCACATGAGCCAGTCCAATTTGAGATTGCTTAACAACTTGACAATCAACAAATGGATGCTTTAGGCAAGTTTGTACAGTTGGTGAACTATAAACATGTGTTACTTGTTACCAGCGTCCGCTCCATCAGACTCTAGCTACTATGAAATTAAAGAAACAAAGCTCAGAGACTAAACATGTCCTAATTAAGTACATTTAAAGTAATTGTGAAAATCTCTGTTTTTGTTTTGTCAGACAATCACTTTAAGCACTAATGAACTTATTGAACTTCTGTATACCAGTGTTTAAATAGCTTTGTGGCCTTAGTTTTAATTACTGTGATGCACACTGTCATGAGTGATTTTTAAGTGTCGGAGAAAGTTACACTCAAAGCGTCCCTTTATGAGCTATACTAAAGCTACAAATAGCCAGTGAGGGACCACAGTTTGTTATGAAGTGAAAAATGCCTAACATTCAGCTAAATCATCTCCTCATGAGCAATACTAAACCAAATAACCAGAGGGGATGCAAAATAACCTACTAAATGGAAATGCTACACTTCAATTAGTTTATAATGTCACATCTGGCATCTGTCTGGTTTTAATAGAAAACTAGGCTTATTTAGTCTGATTTTGATTTGATTTGGAAACACTGCATATTCCACTTGGCTTGTGTATAAATTTGTAAGTCAGTCGAGCACTATGTAAGACCATGTGATTAGTGGTCGACTTAAAAGTGCATCGCCATCTAGTGGTGCAGTGATGTAATTTGAGGTGGCTATCAAATCTCATTCTAATCATGACAAACCTAACCCCCCAAAAAAGTGTGGAAGGACCACCATTTAAACAGAAAGGATAAAATACATATTTTCAGCAGATGGAGAAACTGAAATCCAAACATACCATGTAGCTTTGGCTGCTACTGTTACATAATACTGCTCTGAAAAACCACAGACGGACTATTTCCTGAGACATTGTTTCGGCATGTCTGCCCAGTTAATGTGGCTGATTGAAGAGAG
This sequence comes from Salminus brasiliensis, assembly GCF_030463535.1. Taxonomy (NCBI): domain Eukaryota; kingdom Metazoa; phylum Chordata; class Actinopteri; order Characiformes; family Bryconidae; genus Salminus; species Salminus brasiliensis. The sequence continues at coordinate 15,442,144 of NC_132885.1, read as the reverse complement.
AAAGACGAGAGGTGGAAGAGGTTGAGTTTTATTTGGCTAATTAAACGAGTCTGGTCCTGTCCTCGTTATTTAGACTGGGCGATTCACAGAGCACCAAGCCCAATTTTATTGTTCTTCTCTGTCTTCAAGCACGTTGGTCATCCACTGCACCACAGGTTTTTCACGGCTGCGTTGACCTTATGGTTGAATGGCTAGCATTTATGGCTGTGGAAGAATGGCAGGGATCTCGCTTGCTCCATCTCTCATCAACAATGTTCCATGTCTCTTTCTCTCTCCCCAGATGTATAGAGCAGACATTCCGGCGCTGCCCGCCCTTGCCGACCACAAGTGTGATCATCGTCTTCCACAACGAGGCATGGAGCACGTTATTGCGGACGGTCTACAGCGTACTCCACAGCTCTCCTGCTCTGCTTCTCAAGGAGGTCATCCTGGTGGATGACGCCAGCACAGACGGTAACTAGTCTTCAGAGTCCCAGGCCTGCAGACCACCCTGGTGTTTCACTGAATTCTGCTTTCAGTCAGGTGGCTCACTGCGCAGCCCTCCAGCTGGGCTTTGGAGACAATCTTGGGGCCCTTGCTCATGAAGGGCTGTAGAGCAGAAAGTAGAACCGCTTGTGAAAGTTCTTCTTCAGGGAGCAGTGGCCATGGGGGTGTTTAGCTGGAGACCGATGCCTTGAGCCTTGCACTCTGTAGGCTTCTCTCAATCACCTGAAAGGAACCCCAGTGACAAGATATAGTCCTAAAAGTAATCCTTAGGCTAAAGACTCAGGGAGAGCACAGACAGGGCCTGGCAGATTACCACAGAGAGAGTGAAGGCTTTCTGCTAGATTTTGGAGCATTGCTGTAAAGATTTAATTGCGTTTAGTGACAGGAGCATCAGGGGGGTCAGAATGTTGGATGCTCACCCCACCTCATTCCCAACTCCCCCTACTAATACCAGATTTGTGTCACCATAATTCTAGAGAAAACAATTCCACTGCTCCACAGATCAATGCTTGGGGGGGTTGTACACCTCTAGGCCATGCCTGGCATTAGGCATGGTGCCAATAGGCTCATGTTTATCTGCTCCAGAGTGTCCTGTCCTTAGTATTTGTCTACAGGGACAACACAAGCTGTGTGTGTGCATTTGCACATCTGTGTCAGATGTGTGTGTGTGTGTGTGTGTGTCCCAATACTTTTGTCTATGTAGTGTATCTAAGAATAGTAACACAGGGTGTCCTTGACTTCTAAAATGATATATCCTTTACTACAGGGCGACTGAAGGAAGAGTTGGACGAATACCTAAAGCAGCTACACATTGTGCGTGTAGTGCGACAGCTCGAGAGGAAAGGCCTCATCACTGCTCGTCTGCTGGGAGCTTCCGTTGCCACTGGCGACACGCTCACCTTCTTGGACGCCCACTGTGAGTGCAGATGTCTGAGTCAACGTGAGCTTAGGGCTCTCAAGGTCACACTGCAGTTCACACACTGATCCACTCCCATACTGTAGTTTCCAGCATGTTCAGCCACACACCACTGCAGGGCTCATACTCGATCAAAACAAACAGCCATCTCAGCTGTGGTCAGTGATTGTTTTGCGGTGTGGCTTCACCCACTGCTTCGGCTGTTGCCAATAGATCAGAGATAGAAGCTTGTCTGTTGCTGCACAGTTTGTGTTGGTCATCCTCTAGTCCTTCATGAATGCTAGTCCTTCATCACTGCAGTGCTGAGAATGACCCACCACCCAATTTATACCTGCTCTGCAATGGTGCTGTGGGGTCCTGACCACTGTAGAACAAGGTGAAAGGAGGCTATTTATTTATAGTGGTATGGATTTGCCAATATGACAAACGTTACTAAGAAAGAAATGACCCCTGTCCCATGGAAGCATGTACACAAATGAAAGCTATTGTCCTAACAAAAACGCAGTTTTCATTCTTGTAAACCCCAAGCTTCCACCCCACAGGGTTAAATACTTACACACCCATGAGGTGCCATTTCTTACTGTAAGAAAGTGATCTGCAGAGTTGGATTACATTCTGCATTGCCATTTAATCATTGATGGTTCATCGAAGCAGTAAATTGTAATCGATTATTTTTACAACCAGTAATTGAGTAATTAAAGTAATCAGTTCAGCTCTACACCTCTAGTCAGCTCTAGTCCTATTTATTTTTTAACATGCTCTGTTTGTGTAGGTGAATGTTTCCATGGGTGGCTGGAGCCTTTGCTGGCCAGAATAGCAGAGAACTTCACAGCAGTGGTGAGCCCAGACATCACCACCATCGACCTGAACACATTTGAGTTCATGAAGCCTTCGCCGTATGGGCAGAATCATAACCGGGGCAACTTTGACTGGGGCTTGTCTTTTGGCTGGGAGAGTCTGCCCGATCACGAAAAACAGAGACGCAAAGACGAGACCTACCCCATCAAGTAAGATACTATAAGGAAAGATACTGTATAGATACTATACCGGTCTTGCATAATATTTTGTCTTATGTCTTCTCTTGTTTATGGTTTAGAACTTTTACAAATGCCATTTAGTAAAAGGTTGCTTATGTTTAAACTTATATAAATGAGCCTTTTTAATATAGTCTCTTTCTGTACTGTGCAGAACACCAGCATTTGCTGGAGGGCTGTTTTCCATCTCTAAAGATTATTTCTACCACATTGGGAGCTATGACGAGGAGATGGAGATCTGGGGAGGAGAGAATATTGAAATGTCTTTCAGGGTAAGAGAGAGACGTTTACAATCTGCTGTGATGTTGTCTGTTGTTTTTAACAGAGAGCGGGTCATTTCAGTTAATAATTTATGAAATGTAGAATGTCATTATCACATCTGATGATCATTACACATTAATGTGACACTTATTTGTACAGGGTTACAAATGCAGTAAAAAATGAATAAAATAATATTGTAGTTCATTGCCAAAGTACAGTATACACAATATGCAATTATGCTTTTGTACACCACCATAATGAGTTTGAAATGAAACATGTAGATAAAGTGTAGACTTCCAGCTTTAATTCAAGAGGTTTGACAATAATATTGCATTAACCATTTAGGAGTTTTATCATAGTCCCCATATTATTATTATTATTATTATTATTATTATTATTATTAGACAGTTGACTGAGAACCTGTTGGTTTCATGGCCAGGTGTGCTTTATTCCCTAGTTCTTATAATTTGCATCTGTTAGGCTGAAAGACAACAAAAAGCAAGACAAATCAGTATAAAAAGCATTCAGTATAATCCTGTCAAACATTGTGAAGGTACTTTTATTGTTGCCAGTGGGTAACTGTAACTGGGCTACTGGTGTTTCTGATAGAAGTACCAGGAGGAATGCTGAAGTATATAGAGCTATACTTTCTGCTCCGATTTTGTTAAATGCTGCAAAACTGATGGTTCTTCATAGTAGAGATGGATAATGACCCATAAAGTACAGCAGGAGCGACCCAAGGAACCCAACTTATGTAGTGTTTTAAATTAAATGACATGACCTCAACCTAGTTAAACCAGTTACTTTGGTGTGATGCATGAAAGAGGAATTGTGAACTTTTTGTGACGAGCTTTTTGTGAATTGTGACGTATAGCATGTGCTATGGCTCCAAATCCAACAAAGCAACATAATGGATAAATGTACTGCTAATTGTAATGATTCCACTCGTAGTTCTGCAGATTCAAAGCTGAAATGTTTGGGAATTCCCTGGCATTTTTTAAATACCAATGAGAAAACCTCTGTCTTCACTTCATTGTTCAAAAATTTAAAGTGTTTTCAATAGCATCCCAAATATTCTTGATGGGTTCCTTCTTTTTCTGCTCTATCTGCAGGTGTGGCAGTGTGGGGGTCAGCTGGAGATCATTCCCTGTTCTATCGTGGGCCATGTGTTTCGCACCAAGAGCCCTCACACCTTCCCCAAGGGCACGCAGGTGATTGCCCGCAACCAGGTGCGACTGGCTGAGGTCTGGATGGACGACTATAAAGAGATTTTCTACCGCAGGAACCAGCAGGCCGCACAGATGGCTAAAGAGGTAAAGCTGTGTTTCTAAGCGTTTAGTCCTGTTTCCAGTTGCCATTAGCCATGCACCAGTGTCTACAACCAGCACACTCCCAGAGTTGAATTGAAACTCAGGAACAGTAAAGTTTGTCTAGGTCAATTCACAATACTGAAGGATCTTTCAGTAGTTCCTTTCTATTAGCATTTTTATTAATGCTCATATCATCAGCTGTGAATATAGGGCTGTTTTGAGATTTTAAACTCCAGTAATAATTAATTGTGCTAACCTTCTGCAAGTGTAAGCTGCTGTTATTGGAAGCAAAACATTGGCTTTAATGCTCTTGTTTATATAGCTATGTTATTATTTGAATAACTACTAGAGGCCAGCCTAAAACTGCTCATAAAACTCTGGCTGTGAAATGAATGTGTGTATTTAGGATGAGTTTTCCAGACACGGGTTAGGCCAACATGTAGACTAAAAGTGATTTTCAATGAGGCAGCATAGATCTTAAAAAAAAAAAAAACTGAATTAATTGTGTGCCTTAAAGGCCCATAACATTTGTGTGAATAACTGCGGACAAATAGAGAAAGGCATGCTTAGCTTGCTTTTTATGCTCGTTATTCTTCTTGGTTGTATTGCTGTGTTTCAGACTTATAGTGTTTTCATTATGACTGGTTTTGAGCTGAAATGGTATGAAACACAATGAAAGTCTGAAGAGAGATCCTCCAAAAGAACACTATTTTGAGTCCACCCTCTGTTAGGCCACTCAAGCCTACATTGTTTGTGCCTGTCTGATCTGAACTGAGCTGATGCTGAGTTATTTATTAAGTATATTGGTTCACACTGCATGCTTAACACCAAGTCTTGGTGGTTGCTGAGCACTGCCTCTCTGGAATGTTGTAGCAATGATTGCCTGAAACAGTGTGGTGTAGGACATTTTCCCAGCAGTGCTTTCGTCTGACTGTCATTAATATGTCCCTCAGGCCAGAGAGAGGGAAGGGTGGTTGTAGAGTTTTGAGCCCCTTCATTTAATCGCTCACAAATTCTTTTGGTCTGTAGTTACCCTGAGAGCTTTTACTAAGCATGCAGAATGAAAGGTAATACTGTGTATACAGTATTTAATTTTATTACTTCATGTTTATTTGTCTGCCCCTTATTTAACCAGGAAAGTCCCAAATATTTAAAGGTATTGATGGCATAGATAGATATAATGTGCAACCTAATACTTGGTGAATTCTGGATATTTACTTAATAAGACTTGATTAGTTTAGTTTTTGTAATATTGTTTTTGTCCTAATGCACTTGTTAAGCAATCACTTGCCTTTTGTTCTGTCTTTATTCAAAATTGTGGCTGCATATTTGCTGTGGAAAAATGCTTGGTCATTTAGCAACGTTGAGTTGGTTTTAAAGGCACCTTGCCAGATTCCCAACCTGAAGCCAAGCCAAGACATACTGCTCTTTCATGGCCCCAACCACAGAAATCCCTTACCCCATTCACAATATGTAGCCAAGTCCATAACCTGAGAGGAAAGACTTTTTAAAAGCGATTCCACATTTGGCCTGTGGGCAGCCGGAATAGATGAGCTCCTCCTGGTTCAAAGGCTGCTTCTGACATGAGCGCCCACACCCCCGTCCACCACTCTCGCCCTCCTGGTTAATGGCAGTCTGGGGCTGTTTTCACAGAGATCCTTCGGAGACGTCTCCAAGCGCTTAGACCTCCGGGAGAGGCTACAGTGTAAAAGCTTCTCCTGGTATTTGAAGAACGTGTATCCTGAGGTCTTCATGCCTGATCTCAACCCACTGCAGTTTGGCGCAGTAAGTGTGTGTGTGTGTGTGTGTGTGTGTGTGTGTGTGTGTGTGTCTGTGTGTGTGCATAGTGTTGTGAATTCCTCTATTACTCTCTCAACCTGTCTCATTTTTCACTTTGCTCATTCTTTCCATCTTTTTGGTGATTTTTATTTATTTAATTTTTAGTCTCCTCTTGTGTCTCTCTCTCACACACTGTCTCTCCATTTCATTCTCTATTTCTACCCCCCCCCCCCATTCTTTTATTCTACTCTCATTTTTGTTCTTTTTTCCCTTCTCTCGTTTCCTACTCCTTTTTTGTCTTCCTCCCCCTTCCACCCTTCCAGACCACAGAATGTTGTCTGGCCACTGTGGTTCCCCGCTATGCCTCCCTCCCTGCAGAGGGTCTTAGAGAAATCATGGCTTCATGTTTAAACTGCTGGGACCTTATTGTTCTGCCTGTGAACACTTTTACTTTTCTCTTCAGATCAAGAATATAGGGAAGGACTCATGTCTGGATGCTGGAGAGAACAATGAAGGAGGCAAGACCCTCATCATGTACCCGTGCCATGGCATGGGTGGCAACCAGGTACCAACAGTTAGCTCTCTGTGACCAGTTAGTTCTCTGTGACAGTAAGCATTGTGTAAAATAGTTATTGGGTATTCACACTTTAACCACTTGAAACATAGTTGAGTCATTCCCTGCTTTTTAAGTTACCTCTAAATAAAGGGATGGGTATTTTTAGTCTGGAGATAGACAGTATATGTCCAAATATATCCAGACCTATGTGCAATGTGCACCGATCAGCCTCAACATTAGCACCTCTGACAGGTAAAGTAAAAATATTGATTATCTTCATCTACCGTGGGATCTGTCAAGGGATGGGATATATTAGTCGGTTCTTGAAGGTCCTTTAAGGATTAGAGCCACTTTAATGAGGGCCAAATTGGGATGGCTAGAAGACTGGGTCAAAGCATCTCCAACACAGATGAACCAGTGACCAGGCCATGGGCACCTAAGACTTATTGAAGTAATCCATGGGGGCCCCACCTCACAACTTAAATGACTTAAGGGCTCTGCTGTTAACATCTTTGTGCCAAATACCAAAACAAGACAACCATATTCACCATTTGTGTTTGGACACCGGGCAGTGCAGTGAACACACACTACACTAGTGTATGTGTGTGTTGGCACACATGCCTGGGGCGGCCAGTCACTGTGGCCCCCAGGGAGCAGAGAGGGTTAACGACACAAGGGTCCAAAACCCTGGGTTTTGGGCACTTTTTACAACACACCTTCAAAAGTCTTGTGGAGTCCATGCATCGAATGCTCAGATCTGTTGTTGCTGCACAAGGGGAACCTCCTTAATAAAATGGTGCTAATGTTATGGCTGATTGGGGGTAAGGAATATAATATGAGGTAAACTCTTGTCACTCAACCATTGTATGCTATGTCCTTTTTTTTACCCTCTCAAAATCTCTCACAGTATTTTGAATATTCAACGCACCATGAAATAAGACACAACATCCAGAAGGAGCTTTGCCTACATGGGAAGGATGGGGCAGTAAAACTAGAAGAATGTCAATATAAAGGCCACAACACCTTCGCTGGAGCTGAACAGAAATGGGAGCTGCGGGAGGTATTGAAAGTTTTAAGGGCTGCTAAGCCTTACAGTGTTTACTACTCTACAAGACTTATTACACTGCTACATTCTCAGAATGAGAGGGGTACATCTCTCCTAATAGCTGTACACATGAGCACAGTATATTGTTGCAGTCATATATGTATGGTAACATTTAATGACAAATTACAATTTTAGGAATTTCTTCACCTCTAAAAATACCATTTCAGTGATGAGGGTTTTTTTATGGCAGTGCCCCACCAGTTGGATTTAAAGCAAAATCTTTTCTGTAATAGTTTGCTTCAGAACCCTGCCCAAAACATGTCTAAGAACATTGCCGGGAACATGGAACCTGATGCTAAGCTCAAACTAAACAAAATACACAATGTCAGATTAGATTAGACAAAAGATTAGATCAATTAATTCCATATCTTGATCGGCAGAGTGACAACACCACATGTTTGACCCCGACCAAACATCACACAGGTCCTTGCTTGAGTTTGTAGGTGCTCAGGAAGCAGGGTCAAGTAACTGTCAGTCATGGTTGCAGGAGCTCTGTGAGATGCTGGTGATTCTGTGCTCAGAAAAGAAAAACGATACAAAGAAAATACAATTGTGGACCCATTCTTGGGTGTCACGAAGAGCACAGTATGGGCTGTCTATCCTTCAAAGAGAACTTGATGTAACATCATAGGTTTAAGGTTTGGTGTAAAAGAGAATAAGTGTGAGGAAAGTGGTTTTGGAAAACTGTCGTCAGTTTCGAAAAGTTTTTGGTCTAGGCGCTCTAGGTAAAACCAAGACAATGCATTGGTAGTCAAGAGCGGTCAAATGGCTGGAGTTCGGTGCTTCTAGGTATAAGTCAGACCAGCACAGCACTTCAAGGTCCGTTGTTTGCCATATTAAATAAACATATCCTGTTTTATTTAGCATAAAACAATACTCATGATTGGTTAGGTTGGGAGTGTGAGCGGTGTCAAAATTGGGCTGAATTCATGTAGTCTGACCCCGGCATTAGACACAGTCCAATGGTGAAAAATGATTGACACTTGCATTAACACGCTAGCAGTGCTCCCGTAATAGATCATAGTTCTGTTGACACTTGCACTAGTTAAAAGGTTCATAGTAAATAGCAATAGCAGCTAAACGGTAGTTGTTTTACTCTTTCAACTAACACCCATGATGGTGACAATGCTTTTATTTTTTTATTTTTTTTTTATTTTTTTCGAAATGATCATTTACAGAAAAAATGTATAGTTCTGTGAATTGTTTGCCCTTTTCATCTACTATTTCACCACTATTTTATCTGTTTTTACATATTTGTCACACGTAGTGGTTTTAGACCCTCATATAACTTATGCCACCTTTAGCAGCTACTCTTTGCACTGTCATTGTTTCATGACTGAAGCTCAAGCTTAGTTCAGATCATGGAAACAGCAGAGCATCACCACACCATCACACTACCACCACCATGTTTGACGCTTTCCACAATAAGAATATCATACTATTTTTGCTTAATGCCAGATGTAATGAGACCCCTTCAAAAGGTTTAGATTGGTTTTTGGGTTTTAGCAGTGTTTTTCCTGCTTGCATTTTCCTAAGCATGCCATTGTATTTTTAATGGTGGAATGATGAACACTGACCTTATCCAAGGGAAATAAAGCCCTACAGGTCTTTTTGTGTTCTTTTGTGATTGCATGAACGAGTCTGAAACGAGTGCAGGAATTCAAGTAGTCCGACCACTTCCGGGGAAGATTCACCACTTCTCTAAATTTGATAAATAATATCCATTAGGTGTGACATGCAAAAAAAGATATCAGGAGGGAGGGAAATACAGAATTGTGTAGCACTGCTAGAAACTGTTGATTAGAGAGGCCACGATGGGCCGTGCTCTCTCTATGGGTGTGTAGATGGCACCCTCTGTCTTCATCACTCTCAAGTGATGTTGGCCATTGCAGACCCAGCACTTTCCCCCGAGCATGCTGGCTGTCCAGCAGTGCTACATCTGTGGCAGGTTGAAAAGAGGCGGGGGCTAGGAGGAGTTAAATATGGGTGGGTTAATTGGCAGTACCAAACTGGGGGGGAAAAGGTAAAAATTTGATATAGAAAAAGGTATCATTAAATAAGTTATGCTTCAAAATGACTTGGGATAAAATATGTAATATGTTGACTTCCATTGAATTTGGAATTTTGGAGAGGGTGACCATAGAAAAAAGTATTATTTTAGATGATCCTGCAACATTCCTGTAGCACTCTCTTATAGTAATGCAAAGTACTTCTGTAGTATCATGTTGTATGTTCTAGTACATTTTAATTTTTTTACATTAAGATGGTGTTCTTGTATAAACTCCTACAGTTAGACTGTAGATCTATTCTCATACTTTAATGGACTTTCATAAGCTTGAGTCTAATATATGAATTATCAAGAAAAGTCCCACTCTACATCAAGTATGTAAGAAAAGCTTGTCTTTTCTTGTATGTCTGTGAGATGTTTTTCTGATATTGACTTTCATACTGGTTTCCAGTATGCTGCTGCTGCTAATTGCCTCTCTCTCTTTCTCTGTTTGGCGCTATAGGATCAGCTGTTTTATAACGTGGCCTGGAAGTTATGTCTCAGCGCTCGCTATGAAAACCCCTCTCTTGTCACCTGCAACTCAGCAGACCGATACCAACTGTGGCTCTTTACCTGAGAGGACGTGCCAGCGAGACACACACACACTTCACACAATAGTTGCTGAACGGCAGAACCAGAGAGTTTTAATTTATTTTTATATGTGAAGTTACTGCTGCTGGAAGTAGTATGCATACAGTACACACACACCACACAAAAGACGACAGAGCACCTTCCGGAAGGATGCTGAAAATGGACAGGGAAGCACAAAGTGAAGATTTCTGAACAATCAATCTGATTCCCAACTTTTCTTTTTCTTCTTCCTTTGTGTTGCTGGAAGGGCTGTTACCGTTCCTTCAGAACAAAACCTTATCATGACCAGAACAGAGGCCTTTAAAATGTTCTCATCTCAAGAACCATGGACATTTGAATGCACCAAAGACTTTATAAGAGTATTTATAAGTCCAGATTTCACTAAGTGCAATTTCTCTTTTCCCATATGCACTAGAAATGATTCCCTGATACGAGTCCTGTTTAAATTCCAGACTGTAGGTATATTTAGGATATTTTCACCCTCCTGGCCAAACATTTTCGTGATTAAGACATCTGATGTTTCTTGGTTTTATATGAATTGAGTTGGTTTTATATGAAACACTGTAACTTTCTGAGCCCAATGAACTTTATGTTCACATGCTCATGACACATTTGTGTAGTTTGTTACATGAATTGATCAATTGGAAGCTCTTTTTTAATATGAAGAATGTTATATTTAATAATTCCATATGTAGTTCTGTTAAAACTAAGAGTGCCTTTTTTTTTACTGGCAATAAGGACCATTTGTAGGTTGTCTTTTCCAGCAGAAGAGGGCACTGTGCACAAAGCTTTGTGTCTGTATTTCACTTGAAACATGCCCGTCATTGGTGCAACACAACAGATCAAAAACTGCAGTGTCATTTAAGCCCTTTTTTCTGTAAGAAAATAATAATATTAAACACATTTTTAACTTTTTGTGGGCTTGGCAAGTTTGATGACTTATTCAGATTAAACTGCATTTGGTACTGTGAAGCCAATAGACAGGATTGGATGTGTATTGTCCTCAAAATATCTATATATGAGGACAATACATATCAAATACTTTCTTTTGGCTTCACAGACAACACTAGCTGAATATACAAATATTCTACTTGGTAGTTTTTCTATTAGAAGTCTAATAAAAGAAGTGATCTATGATAACTACTATAGGAATTTAGCTGTTAGGATCTTACAGGCAGTCAATTCAGACAATTACTCCAGACAGTCCAACAAGAATATTACACAGATATGATTATAGACGAATTACACAGCGCTATAAAATCTAAATCTATCATATTTTATAGATCATCTCCCTCAAGGGCACACTGTAATAGCCATGTAATACACATTTATTTATCAGAATCATAACACGAGAAGGTCGCCTTTAGCAAAGAAAGGTTTTATTCAATACATAGCTACTGTTTCAGGAAACCACAATAAATACACATTTCAATAGATCATTCATAATAAATACTGCAAACAGAATGTCCCGGGGATGCTAACTGGGCTGTGGTGTGCTGCCTGTTGCTAACGGCTCCAGCACTGCTAGCTCAGCTCAGGCCTCAGCCTGAAGGCTGTACATCTTTTCTACTCCACCAGAGAATGAGGTTATATGAGCACTGTCAATCAGTCAAGAGGTAAATGAACAAAAAAAAAAACAGAACAAAAACCAAACAGACTGTAGAAATATTGTGACATTTTCTTCCAAGGCAAAACTGAACAGTAAGGACTTTAGCTTATGACACGAATCCACGCTTCTCTTTAAAAGAAAACGCAGAGTCGATTGAGACTTAAAATGAAAGGCATTCACTTGTTTCTGTGAGCCACAGCAAAGGCAACATTCCAGTTTACCTTCCAAACTATTTATTTTCTTCTTCTCTTTCAGGAACATTCAATAATTCCCCTCATTTGTACAATGATTTAGTCTTCTTTGTTCTACATGCAACTCATTTATGGCCTTATTTCCTGTAAAAGGATTACAGCTGCGTTCAAAACCAGATACTCCCTAGCACAGTATAGCCTAGGATGTGAAAATGGCACACAGCATTAGCAGCATGTCCATTAGTGTGGTGTGTAAGAGTATGTGGGTTTGGATGCAGCCTGTGTTTCTATAATTATTGAGGTCAGGACTGTGTTGTTCCTGCACACTGGAAAAATCACTACAGGAATATGATTGTCCAATCTTATGCTTTTTTTATTTTGTTATTTGAGAAACAGCCATCTGAAAATAGCCTACATGTCCTCTGAACACTATAAAGAAAGCCACAAAATTTGTGCGTTAAGTAAGACTTCATTTCAAGATGTATCAGTAAATGAACTGAGGTTCATATCCAGCAAGTGAAGGACTGACCTCTGGTAAAATACCCTTTGGAAATGAACATAGCCGTTGCTTGTAGGTTACCCATTTTAGTACACTATTGCACTTGACAAACTAATTAGTCTTTAAAATGTATTTGTTCATATATAGAGTGGATTTATTAGAATTAGTCATTAGATATTCAGTGATCAGATAAGTCAATTTAATATATAAATACTACCAAATTTAAAGTCTCTATCTTCCAGTCCAACAGAACCGCATTTCTCTAACCTGCAGTACATATTAACACATTAAATAGGGAAATTCTTCCACTGCCATACATTTCGTATTATAATGTGCTGGCTCTTTACCAGACCTCTGCTTCTTTTCAGTACCAGTTCTGTAATAACCTTGCTACAAATCTAATATTAGAAATATCAATCCTATTTGTGTACTTCATTCTTTGTTTCCATAGATTTCACAGTTGAATCATTAAAACACTGCTATATATCATCATTTAATTTCAAAGATGCAATGCAATGCCTCATAACAAGTAACTAGATTCTTTTCAAAGTGCATTTCATCATGTCCCTGTATAGCCCCAAAGATAATAGTTGGAAATGCTGAAATGAAGAACTGTTTTTCTCTCACTCTTCAGAACCTGAATGTTGAGATGAGGATTAAATAAATGGTACAGTAAGAGAAAGTCCACCTTGTCAGTGCTCTGCAAAACACTATTTGCTGTTCAGTGTGGCATCAGCCCCCTGGAAAAGTGCATCATTTCCATGAAATGTATTATATTCACAACTTAAATCTCGTGATTTTGGTATTGGAATCGAAGGCAAAAACAGCAAACATTTTAAGAGCGGGCTTCATGCTTTTCCGAATGCTTTAAAAGCATGATATACATATGTAACGACGAGAACTCAACCGTTTTTTACAGTACATCAATGCAAATTCTTACAAAAACCATAAATTGGCAACGAAAGCTACAAAATACCATGCTTTTTTATCAAAACAATTAAGTATACACATTTCTCCGAACATATTAATGAACAGCAATGTTTTTTTTTCCTTTTTTGAACCACTGACACACAGACATAGAAAAGTTCTATCCACAATATCTGCTCAAAACTAGAACTTTTACTTCTGAAATACAAGATACATTGCACAAGCCTAAAGCTTACAGTTTATGTAATCTGATCTCCATTTGCACTTTAAATCACTGATTTTTTTTCTGGCTCATTGAAAAATACATATGTATGAATCCTTCAGTTCTACTGTCACTTCGGTCAGTGTTTTTTAAATGAAACTCCTTCAAGTGAAGGAACAAAGGCCATTCTTTCAGTCTGTGTGGTATCTGAATCAAATACATCACACCTTACCAGCAAAACCGTGTTCAAGATGTGTTTCTTCTCCGCGTGCATGTGTTGTAGGTCTCTAAACTGGCGTGGGCTCTGCAAAAGGCTCTAGCATTGGAGGGCCTTTTGTGGTGTCTGCTAAAGAGGGAACCTCCTTTGGCTGCTCTACCACAAAGCAGTTCCCGTTCGTCGTGTAGTCATCCTGTGTGTTATTGTTTAGATAGTTCTGGAACTCCATCTGACTCAGCTCTCCTGATTGGCTGTGGAAGGTCCCTTTCGACTGGACGCTGTGGTCCTGCTCCGGTTCGCAGCAGCCAATCACAGCAGAGGATCCGTTAGTGAGAGCGAAATGGTGATTCCCGTATTGGTCCTCAGGCGGCTGTGAGTAGTCAGTGTAATGCTCGGTGGTCATGCTAAAGGGTCCCTGTGTCATCACGCCATTGGAGTTGTTAACCCTGTCTTGATATGAAGTGGCGTCTCCTCCTCCATAGCTCTCGCTGGCCTGGCTAGCAGCAGCTAAAACGGAAGCTGCCGTGTTCTCCATCTGATAGTACTCAGCCGAGGAGTTGATGAAGTAAGAGTTGCCGTTTGCCTGGTTCTCCTGTGAGACTGCATTCTCAGAGAAGCACATCACAGAAGATGCAGGAACCACCTCGCCGTGCGACACAGGGACAGCACTCAGGCCGTCCTCGAACTCCTCCGCTTTGTCTTCGCCGTTGTCAACATCGTCGTCATCTTCCTCCTCCTCCTCGGAATCACTGTTGGCCAGGCTCTGCGTGCTGGAGTCCGACAGGCTGCACAGACTGCTGCTCTCATCCTCATCATCTTCGTCATCTTCATTTTCGTCATCGTCTTCCTCTTCTTCTTCCTCTTCCTCCTCCTCCTCCTCCTCCTCTTCTTCCAGGGCCTCATCCATGTCATCCACAGCTTGTAGGTGCATGATGGCGCTCTGCTGTACGGGATCGGACAGAGAGTATTCCAGGGCATGCTGGCCAGATGCCAGCGGGCTGCAATGGCCATTGGTATCGCTGTGGTAACCACTGGCAGTGGCGGCAGGGGCGGAGCTTTGCTGCTGCTGCTCCCGGCTTTTCTCCAGCTCCAGCTTCATAATGGTGTGCAGGAAGTGTGTGCGCACCCGGATGGGGTTGAACTCGATACGGCCTGCTGCGTTACTGCAGCCCTCTTTAGTGCAGCCACAGGGGAAGGACATGCGGTCCACCTGCACAAAAAAACAACGCGATGAATGGATGCATGGCTGTGTATCGTATTGCAACACATTGTATCACTGTATCATGACCAGCATGTTTTCAAATATTGGACGCTTATGACATTGGATGCTCTTAACAAATAAGCATTAACATTTTAACATCTGGCACATGTTCAACCACTCCTTGCTGATAAATGGATTATTTGAATCGAGACACCATTGTATCATATTGAATTATGGATTGTGTAAATCGTTATATGCCTAGACACCCCCACCCTGCGTCTAGCTTGAGAACTGAAATGGAACTCAACTTGAAACCTCACCAAATGAGGCCAAGTTGCCAGCATGGGGCCTCTTAAGCTAAATTAACACTCTATATCAGCTAAATCTGTGTCTGCCATTTCGTGCTTGATATCTTCATTTTATCAAGCCATATCTCAATTAAACATTATCTCTGTAACATCCTAATCTGTATTTTAACGTGTCAGCCTGCCATTTAGTATTTTCTGTGCTTTACCACATGACATGCCTTATAGAAAGAGAGAATTTCAGTGAAACAGTGCACAACTCATTCTCAGATGAACAAAGGGATGAACATCTAATAATAGCATGGATGTTTTCTAATTTATGATCATGTGTACCTGGCACTTGATGCCTGCCAGGCTACAGGCGCAGGTCTCTGGGTCACAGAAAAGTCTGCAGTCACAGCCGCAGTCCTCTCGGGACACTCGGATGGCCCTCAGCTCATGCTTTTCCTCCACATCGATCTTCTTGACGCCGGATGAACGCAACAAAGCTCGGCGCTTCTTGGTGGTCAGTGGCTGGAGGAAGAAGTACTCATCCACCTCCGTGTTGTCCAGGTCCAGGTCATCATCTGAGATGTCATCTAGTGTGAGAGCATTGGCTTCTTCGGATTCCACAGAACCATTCTTAGTCAGCTAGGAAAAGATGGACAAAATCAGTGTGTAAGTTACTGCCTGAAGTATGCTGGTTTATTATACACAATATGCAGCTTAATCATACAAATCAAATAGTTTCTATAAAAAAAGAAAAAAGTTTGGTATAGTATGTAATTATATCTTCAAAACATTCATTCTCCGGGTCATACTGGCCATATACAGAAGTTATACTGTGTCGATATGCTTCAAGGGAAATTGGTCAATTTGCTGCCTAACTATGCCCAGTCTGGGAGCAGCACAGCATTGCCAGCAGAGCAGTGCCACCTGGGACAGTGGGGGATTAAGTGCATTGCCTAAAGGCATGACTGGGAATACCTAGTCAGACAATCCGGTCTAACAGTCACCCTAAGCTAAGCTGCAAAAACATCTTCATTGCTTTCTTGAAGTCACAAAAAGAACCCACTTATATATAGGCATATAGGATTAGCCTACAGCAGGTTATCACGTATTCACACTTGTGAAGGTGGGAGCATGTTTCCTACCCTGAGTTTGATGGAGTTGAGTTTTTCTTCTTTCAGGTGGTCTCTCAACATGTCCCTGTGTATGCGCTCCTGCTCCGTGGCAAACTCGCCCAGTGTGTACTGCCGAATGGAGCTGTGTCTGCTGGACATGCCCAGGGTGCTGCCGCCCTGACTGGGAACGCTGGTGAAGCCCTGCCGCCGGCTGAAGTAATACACAGTCACTTTCTCGAAATGCACCCTACGAGTTCTCATCCGCTTTTCTCGCTTCAGGATGGAGGACGCTGGTGGGAAAAAAAAAAAGAAAAGACACATCCATTCTAATCAAATTCAAGATTCTTCACTGCCATTGTGGATCAGAGACACAAAGTGGATGCAAAACAATGACTATTCTACATATTAGCTAAGTACCTGTAGTAATGTCAATATTTAATCTTGGTAATGTCATTAGCTTTAGCTTCGCTCAAGAATGACGCTTTTGCATGGTGACAGAACAAAACTGTAATTGAATGTCTGTCTCTTTGTCTTTGTCCTTACAGCATCTGCCCCTCTATAGGACAACCTCATAAAATGAAGCCCATAGATCATAAAAACTACCCACACCTGAGTACCAGCATAAGCTGTTACCATGAACCCTCCCAGGACCTTCCATTGGCTCCTTTAAGAACCTGTGTGCCTGTGGCTCTCACTGTTTGGCCATTTAAAGAGGGAGGAGGGTGGCATCAGTGTAAATACACCCAGCATAAATATCTCTCGTCCTGGCCTTAATATCCACAGAGTTTCCCACAGCCTCTCCGTGTGCTCTCCTCATGTCAGACACACACAGGACAAATAGAAACCATCTGTTCCTCCAGCACCCCCTCTACAAGCATGAGGACAATACATTTCATTACAGACACAAGCCACCACACTCACACTTTCTCACGGCTTGAGGAAGCGTAGACTCCAGAATCAACCCGGCAGAGCAGATTTTTCTAAAGCTTTTACATAAGCTTCCTTGTATAAGCCCAGAAAATGTGAACAAGGCAATAAAATGGATGGGTTGCTGTTCTTGTACAGATGAATTCATTTGCCAAAAAAGAAGAGCAACTGGCTTCTGTGTTTGTAGTTATTCTCTGCTACTGTGATTAGTTGGTGTCTGTCTGTCTGGTTATCAGAGTTGGGCAGAATACTTAAAAATAGTGATGACTGAATACTGAATACATGCACTGATTGAGAGCATCCAAAAGAACCTGGAACATTACAATATACTTTTTACAATATATTTTTAAAAAATATTTATTCTTAAATTCTGAAATTACCAACAAAACATTTGATCACACTGGCTGAAATCATGAACTGAACTGGCTCAATATTTTTAAAAGCAAGCACCTTTGAAAAGTAGTTGTCTGCATTTTACTGTACTATAAAGTTTATTTTAGCTAACAATTTTAGCTAACTCTATGGAGTATACCAACGCACTGGCACGTCAAAAGCTGTGTTTCTATTTATATCTTAGCACAGAAATATATTTCAAACATTTCCTAAATCTGTAGAGTCTGCCCTTTTGATTGCATATCAGTTACGAGGCTGTGATAACGAGTTGACATTCTCCTCTCTGACTCTCGCCATGTCCCTTACCTGTAATCGCTGGATTCAGGGTTTCAAAAAAGAGGGTTGTGACCCCCCCCCCCCCCCCCACCCCCAGTAGTTCATATCTGGTGCATATCTGTATCATTTTTAACAGAGGGATAAGAGTGTCACAAAACATTAAACAGTGAAGAGGTGTGATGGGGCCCTTAAAATTAAGTGCCACTCCAGATGGTGGGACGAGGAGCTCTAGATTTGTAGAGAGCTGCATGAATGACAGGCAGGCCTGAAGAAAAGGTCTTCCATTTTTATTATTTATTTATTTCTAATTTTTTTTAACTAGATTCCACATGTGCTCACATGTGTTCACATGAGGATACGGACAGCAACTGAAATTCACATTAAGGAATGCGCTGATATGAAAGCGGGATGTAAAGATACCATAAAAAATAATTATTACACCAATAGGATAATATGGTAATTTTAAAACCAAGTATTTTCCATAACAATCAGTATAAAATTGAGTTAAGGCATAACCAGGAATACAGAAACACATTTACTGTAGATCCTGGTGCAATCAGTCACTGTATGGTGGTTGACAGTGGAGGACAGTGAAAATCACAGTGCTGCACTTGTCTGCCCTGCATGACTGGAAATCACACTGAACTCCCCACAGACCTCACTGTCTGCATTAGCCACTGTGGGAAGACCTCTGGGACCCGTTCCTTCCCTGCTGAAAGAACTCCTCTCCCAGCTCTGTACCAGCACGTAAGCAAGGCACTGCCAGCCTATTAGCACTGGACTAACAACCTGAGCCCTGCCAGCCGCCTTTGGTGTTATTAATCATTAATGAGTCCCACCGTCAGGCAGTTAGCTAGCGTCAGCCATGCAAGGGGAGCAGCTACCTATGAGCTCAGCAAGCAGCGAGAAGCGAGCTAGGCTATGTGATGAGCAATGGGGGATAGGTTTACTCAGCTGTGGCTGTTTCTTAGAAACCCACATACTCTTTCTCTGAACTCTGCGAGGGGCGGATCACAGATTCATTGGTGTAGCTTTGCCTGCCACAGCTCTGAATCGCAGATAGATAGATTGGCCTAGGCTTTCCTGCTGAAGCTTTTAATGAGAGACAGCTCTGGGTTTTTATTTCAGGAACAGGTTAGAACAGCTGAAAACTCTCAAAAACGACTCAGTGTAACACAATCCCTTTAGATGTGATATAATGTGATAGAGTGGAGCTCTCCAACGGGATAGAGTGTGCTTTTTCACAGCCATCATAATAACTGATGTTTTTAGGACGGCACGCTCTCACATGCTTAGGTGCTCTCTCTAGTTTTATGAAGTCAAATGCCAGAAAACAAAATCAGGCACAGAGTGCAGGCACTTGATGTTGCGACTCAGGAGTTGTGGTAGTCTAAAAGTTTATTGTGATAATGGATATCTTATTGCAGGTCCGGCACAGACAAACGGTGAAAATCAATATTAAATCACAGTGCTAAATTCAGCCCACTGGAGCACCTAATAACAAATCTTTATTGCCAACACTGCAAATGTTTGTGTTTCTTGATGCTGTACTTGCATTTTCCTTTGCATTTCTATCAAACTGCTTTTAGTGGTTGATGTAGTGTAATGGGGAACAACACTACCTTTCCTGTGGCTGGATGAAGAACACTATGCTACATTTAAGAGACCTTGGGCAAGACTCCTAACACCACATTTCCCGAACCTGTGTAACGTAACTTGAAGGTAAGTTGCTCTGGTTAAGAACCTCATATTATATACAATATCATACAAATGCCATGTTTGTATGTGCTTACTGTATTGTACTTATTGTCTAGATACTGTTGTATTTACTGTCTACGTGCCTTGTCTATGCACCTGGCACAACTGTAATTTTTATACTTGTCTATATGTACCATCTATGTATATTACTGCACTGGAGACAATTAGCCAGCAGTTTTTTTGTTGTACTGTACAACCCTGTATTGGTGCTTTTTTCCAGTATGTCCTTTTTAAGGGGCTTCAAAAAAAAGAAAAGAAAAAGAATCTTCATAAAGCAGGCCTACATACAGAGTCAAGAACTTGACTGAATGTGCTCAAATGTCAGAGCTGAATCACTGCTACATGTACAAACTGTCTGCTATTTTCTACTAAGCTATCTCCCAGGGTATCACATTAGCCACACAGGAACACTCATGCTTTTGTGCCATGATGACGGTGAGGACAACAGCAACGATGACTCACGTGTGAAGCGAGAGGCTGAGGGGTTGACGCTGTCACTGCTGTCTCCACTCTCACTGCTCGATATCTCCTCCTCCTCAGACTCCCTTAGCGACGAGCATGGCGACGCCCCCTCCACCTCCTCAAACTTCCTCTTCAGTATTCCACTCATGGTTGCCAGCAAACCACACCTGTATGTGTGTGAGAGAGAAAGAAAGAAGAAAAGAAGTAAGAGTAAGAGAAGAAAGATGCTTTAATATCCCGCTTATGTCTGCTTCAATTCTCAAAGCACTCAATTAGCAATGGGCAACAGTACACACATCCTCCCTGCCTCCCTTACTGTCTCGCTCTCCTCTTCTCCTCCCTCCCTGATGTTCCCTGGGCAATTGATCACCTTGCCACAAAGGGCCTCAGATGGAAGGGGGGGGGGGTGGATCTACTAATTGAATGCTACCTCCAAGTTCCAGGAAGTGTGTTTAGCCTGCCTTTGATGGAGTTGCCTGGACGCTCGAGTTGAGTTTCCACAGCTTCTCCCCACGTAGTCATAAAAAAGCATCAGCTCTAAGAATTTATTAATCACAGGAGTACAATAGCAGTTGAAAATGAAATAACATGAGACTTACAGGCTTAGCAGTGGGTTTTAAAACACGCCCCAGGCAGAGAAATATGGGAAGGTACAGAAAGCTGCAGTAAATAATTAGAAGCATCATAAAAAAACACAATCACACACAAGCTGTTCGGGTTTTTGCAGTTCATTTCATAGACGAACCAAGAGCAGAAGAGTGACACAGAGTAATTGTGGGTGTTAAAAATAGAAAAATAGCCACCATTCAAAACATATTAATAAAAAATAAAAAGCCAACATTCAAAGCACAAGCAACATATCGTCACAATCACGCAAAAAACCTTGTATCTCCATTTTTGGCATAATGCGAATCTGACAGTTGTTGACATTATGTCAAAATTTCATTCTGAATGAACCAATAGAATTGTTTTCCTCCTCCTGTAAAGTTGCCATTTTAGAGTTATGATGTTGAATTTACATGACAGAGATGTTCTAGATAATCTGATTATAAATAATTCTATAACCGTCCTGTAGTACTCTCTTATAGTAATGCAAAGTATTTCTGGAGTATGTTGTATAGTCAATAAGGTTTTTCTGTAAAGTTGCCATTTTGGAGCTGTAGCCTAGGTTGATGTGCTTACTGTATGAGTATGTTCCATTACTAAAAATGTAATAAATCAATTAAAAGGTAAATAATAAATAGAAAACAAATAATAAGCATAATTCATACTGTAAGAGAGACCTGTAATACGGATTGAACAGTATACACATACTGTACCTTCTCATACATATCCGGCCTGCACACTGCATTCTACTAACAGTTCCCCAAAAGCCTTGCTGCCAAAAACATTTTGGCAAAACCCCCCAAAAACCTGGAACTGAGGTGCATCTCAGAAGCATCACAGCCAGGAACCTCATGTTTAACTAATATCGTCATATCTTACAACACTGTACAACAAAAAAAAAGCATTTCCTGGGAGAACTAAGGTCCTGGCTAGCTGGGAATGATAATCACCCTACAGTATTTTGGGATTTTAATAAAAGCACTGATGAATAGATGAGGTGAAATTACCAGGCCTTATAAATCAATGGAAGTATCAAGTATTAATCAGCTCATAATTATGTTAGCAGCACACCATTACTAATCACTGCTGAAATCTCCAGAGCGTTTTGTCAACCTTTTGTTATGCAGATGAGCCAGATCCTGCACTGATTTCCAAAATCTGCAGCAGAGCTCAGAGAACACCCTGACTGTTCTGACCCTTTTACTCTCTCCCCTTCATTTCAAAAACTAAAATAGCCTCTATGACGAGAAAGCTGCAGGAGAACGAAAAAGAAAAAAATAATATTAAAACATAAATAAAACCAGTGCAGATTAGCAGCGCGCCAGGCTGTGGCGCGAGAGGCAGCCCGGCTGGCTGGTTTCAGAGGGACGTGCTGCTGTATTGTTTCATGTGGTGAGGCTCAGAGCCTCTCAGTGCTATCGGCTGATTACAGAAGCCCAGGCAGAGTGGGGTGCACTGGGGCAGCCTCTCAGCACAAGCCTATTGTTCTTCGGTGTGTGCTGATGGAGACAGGGAGGAAGGGAGGGAGAGGCAGAGAGAGAATGAGAGAGAGTGAGAGAGAGGGAGAGAGAGAGAGAAAGCAGCTGGAGAAGGTCCAAACCACAGCATACAGTGCTGCTGTGGAATGTCTAGCACTTTCTCTATGGTACAGAAGCCAAATTTCTTATGTACCATGTTACATAGTAGGCATGTGCAGATACAGTGCAGTTTTAGTACAGTTTATGATATTATTAGGATACTGTATTAAGAAAAAAAGAACTACATGAATATGACAATGCATGTAGTGTTCTGAAAGCCACACAGGAATGTGTTGGTGGTTATTCATTTTGGGGAATTCCTTGACTTTGCATAACAGCACAGCAGTCTTCAGTCATTTTGACACTCTTACTGGGCTTCATGTCTGTCTTTGGTTTCACTCAGATTTCAGTCTCCTCAGTACTCTAGATAGCACAGTATTGCTATAAGCTTTAAAGATGCTCAGACTACATAAACCAAAACAGCTGCCCAACCATCAAATCCAGAGCTGGATCACAGCGTGATTGTAAACTGGGACCTTGTGAAATCAGAGCTACTCTGCATTTCTCTGGTGTGCTCCCAAATGGCCAACCACCTAAGCGTTGGCTCCATCCTCAGGAGATTGTAAGTTCAATCCCCAGCAATGGCACAGTTGTCGGTGGCTTCACTCTCTCTGTCCTCACAATCACTCATCGTGATGCTAGCCAACACATGCATCTGTTAGCGGACGTTGGCTGTAAGTGTTTATCTCAGAGTGTGTTTAGCTGCCTAGTGAAGAGCAGTTCAAAAAGATGTGGACACTGGGTTCAAGTGACTCTTGACCAGCAACTCTGCCAGCTTGGTGGCATGTGTGATAGGGAAGACCTAAACTGAGGAGAAAAGTGGATAAAAACTGTACAGGTTCTCGGTAGGTGACTTTAGGTAGGTTGTAGAAAAGCACACCTACCATCAACCCTTCATATTGTAGTCCCAATCTTAGTGCTACAGTGCCTACAGAATCGAAAATCACATAAAAAACATCTAGAGCTTCTTTTAAAGAAAAGTTTCCCTTGCTCAATCATTCATTTGTGCCCTTTAGCACGAGGCCTGCTGCTCCCTGTCGCATCTCCAGGACATACAGGGGGTACGAGATAATTGAAAATGGCTCCTTCAGTTTTTTTGGGATACAATGTAAGTCTATTTCCTTGTAATCATCATAATTAGTTCCCCCTTGTTGAAAATCCATTCGCATTCTTTGCCCTCAGCGGATGCCGCACTGCTCTTTCATACCAAAAGTGGTTGCCATGGAGATACTAATATACTTGCACAAATAGTGATTTCACATCAGAGTATCATTTTGATTATTTTTGTGCGTGTGTGTGTGTTTGTTTGAGCCATCAACCCACCCCCCTTGCCCAAA